>NW_027497682.1:0-145143 GCF_021521415.1 Bidens hawaiensis | reverse complement strand
GAGCGTAAGCTAAAGGGCGTCGAAGAGGCTGCGACTAAAGAAGTGTTGCTTGCCAACCTTAACAAAAGTGAAGCCGAACGCGCCCGTAACCAAGCTCAAGCTGCCCTCCAGGAGGCTCTGGTTACCAAGGAATGGCTTCTACGAGAAGCGTTGTCGCAGGTAAGCTTAGCTTCATAATGTCTTCACGTTTTTCTTTATACTTAGAAAAGGTTTTGATACTTGTATTTTGTTTTGTAGGTTGTGCATCGAGTCTTCACGGACACATCATATGACGATGCCATGAGCGCAGCCCTCAACGCTTCTCATGAGGATAGGGAAAAAGGCCGGCTTCCTGCTTGGTCTAGGGTTCGTTGAGAAGGGCATCCCGCCTTCCAACTTCCCTTTATATGATGTGGATACTGAAGCTGTATATGACCAAGCAGTGAACCAGTATGCCGCCTTCCCGCATCCGGTGGTGGAGAAGGTGAACGAAGTTGCTGCTGCTGATGATGGGCTAACCATTCTTAAGACCTTCCTTGAACGCCACAGCCAACTGATGGTGCGGGTCCAAGTGGGTTTGGAGGGAGTGGTCCTGAAGCTTGAACCTTTAGATCCCTTCCCACTGTTAGGATAGGTTTACATTGTATAGATTTATATTCTTGTAGGCGGGTAGATACCCGGCCATTCTTGTAATACTTGAATTATTATGGAATATAAATCTTTGTGCGGGTAGGACCGCTACTTTCAGTGGATGACTTGCTTTATAAACGTTATATAACTTGCTCATGCATACTTTAGTTTAAATTAGCAACTTTCCAAGTGTTCTGAATAAGTTAACCTTTGAACATGGTAGATAATATGTTCAAGTTTTGTTTCCTCCTTCGTGATTGTGCGGGTAAGACCGTCACGTGAACTTAGTAGGATGGCTAAACTTTACCTATATCTGACCTGCGTGGAGGTTTTCCTCATCTTCTCCTTAGAAATTTTCTTAGTGTTTAGAATAAGTTAACCTTTGAACGTGGTAGATAATAGGTTGAAGTTTTGCTTCCTCCTTTGTGATTGTGCGGGGTAAGACCGTCACTTGCACTTAGTAGGATGGCTAAACTTTACCTATATCTCACCTGCGTGGAGGTTTTCCTCATCTTTTCGTTAGAAATTTTCTAAGTGTTTAGAATATGTTAACCGTTCGACGCGCAGTTGTCAATAGGTTAGTTCGGTTTCCTCTATCATGATTTGTGCGGTTAGGACTGGCACTTTCATTTAGTGGGATCACCAAACTTTACCTATAACTGACCTGCGTGAAGGTTTTCCGTTTATTGTGTTTACGCGGTTTTTGCCGCCGTCCACACGCAACGATTTCTTTATACATGCGGTGAAAACCGGCATCAGCGTTTTGAATAAATTAACCGTTCGACGCGCGGATTGTCAATAGGTTAGTTCGGTTTCCTCTATCATGATTTGTGCGGGTAAGACCGTCACTTTCATTTAGTGGGATGACCAAACTTTACCTATGAGCTGACCTGCGTGAAGGTTTGCCGTTTTTTGTGTTTATGCGGGTTTTGCCGCCTTCCACACGCAACGACTTACTTCCCCACTTATGTATGTGGTGAAGACCGGCATATCAGTGTAGAAAAGTTCATAAAGTATAAATGTAAGACCATCAGCGTCAATGTGATAAGGAAAATCATTTCCATTAGAAGTGGCTCTGGGCCTTTCCTTTTACAAGTTTGGAATTGATCTACATGCAGACTGTGTAATTGAGCTCCCTTCCATGTTCTTGGGAGTGTCATCGAGCCTTTCGAGCCGATATGCACTTGGTTCGGAATCTCGTTGTTTTACGCAGTATGTAGTCTCCGACATTGAAGCTGCAGTTTTATTCGTGTTTTCCCCAACTGGGGTTCTACACGCATTAGCCTGCTCAGCGTTCATTACGCCACGAGGTGCGTGAGCGTCCCATCTCTGACAAATGCTTCGACGATGTCCTTCAAGTCTACGCATTCCTCGGGTGTTGTGGCCTCTTGTCCTGTGGAAGTCACAGAATTTGCTCTGATCAGCGTTGTGACGCTCTCGGATTATTGGAGCCTTTGGCCATGGGAGTCTCTCGGTGTCGAATATCTCGGTGACGCTTTTGGTGAGTGGCGTCCATCTGGAGTTCGGTTTGACGACGGCATGTTATCCTTTCCGCCTAACCGAGGGTGCGAGCCGGATGAGGTGTCAAAGTTTACTCTTGACTGCCAAATGCCTAGCTTCCTCTTTTTGTTTAGTCGGGGCGGTGGTAAGGACATTGTTTTCTCTTGTTTTCTGGGGGTGTAGGAGGGTTTGTGCTTTGGGGAAGATCTCTACCCAGTTGCTTTTCCGTTTCCGTGAAGCGTTTAGCTGCTGTCATGATGGCATCCCATGTGGATGGGCATGCCATCTTTACCCGTTAAGGTGCGGATGAGCTCTGGGTCTTTTGTGCCCTGGATGAAAGCAGCGCGAACAAGATCTTCGCTAATATTACCCAGACTTAGCTTTTTTGAGTTGAAGCGAGTGATGAAGTCTAGCAAAGATTCATCTTCCTCTCGAATGCAATTGAGGATTGTCCATTGCTCTTCGGTATACTTTCTGTGTTGGATGAAGTGTTGGCTAAACTTCTGTTGGAAGTCTGCCCAATCGTAGATGTGGTGGACGGTAGACAGTCGAACCACGCTCTGGCTGCTCCAACCAGCGTCATCTGGAACATATAACACCACGTGGGTTCCGTCCAGTTGCTGACGGTTGCCCCCCGCTATGAATCTGTTCAAATGATCGTCTGGGTCAGATATACCATCATAGGTGCCGATGTTTGACATCTGTTTGGCACTTCTTGGGGCGATTGCTTCCCGCAATGTCCCTTGCAAACTTGGAGGTTTCCGCATTTGCAGCGGTTGGTCTGAAGGTTTTAGAGAAGTCACGTTGGTTTCCACCCGCGTTTTTTGGTTTGAAGGTTTCTCCAAAATTCCTTCTCGGTTGGAAGTCCGTTTCCTTAAGCTTCCCTTTCGCCCTATGGCGAGGGTTTGCGTCGGTGTCGGATTCCTCCGAATCATCGTCCAAATACTCGCACTCAGTGCTCATGTTGAGCTGTTGAGTGCTTCCGAATTCGTCAGCCTGTTGGAGTGAACGCAAGCGTTCATCCAACTCAACTTGGAATTCCTTTGACGTTTTTCCGCCCACGCTTTTAACTTGTTCAAGTGTTTGGCGGGGGGGCCTCGTCTGTTATCTTTCCACCTGGGTATCAATGAATCCCAGGGGAGGATTGTTTACTGCACTTGCCCCGGCTCGGGTACCCGGGGTAGTGTTCGTAAAATTTACTGCACTTGCCCCGGCTCGGGTAATCGGGGTAGTGTTCGTAAAATGTGTGTATTCACCGGTGTTCCCCCCAGTAGCTGGGGTTGTGGTTACCGGGGTTTCTTGGTCATTCGCTGGCTTTGGCAACAGAATAACCTTAACCATTTTTCCAGAAGTTTGAAAAAACTGAATAAATTAGTTCTAGCTTTTATGCACGGATGGCGCCAATGAAGAAACACTAATCGACCCCGGGCAGATTACGGATAATCTGGGGGTTAAATAGATGTTTCCCACGAGGGTTAAGTCCGGCAAAGATGGTTCTTCTGATAACCTGCAAAACAGACACCGTGAACTCGTCACTGAGAAGGGGGGGGGGGTACCTCCTTGTGACCACCCTCCGGCGTGAGAATCAGACTAGATTGCTCTTGAATATAAGTGTATATTAAGAGAAATGACTAGAGCAGATATCAGGTAATATATCAAGATATGAGATATGAGATAAGATGATACCATTCCAAGGTGTTGGAGTATTTATAGCCGAAGGTAGGTTTCCAAGCAGGCACAGCCGGCTGAATAGTTTTCCTGTTCTGCCAACTGTGGGCTACGCACATGCCATGCTGGAGGTTGGTGGATAGGCAGCGGCTGATAGTGACCAGGCCGGCTGTGTACTATTCCTGTTCCACCAACTGCAGGCTATGCACGTCCTCCGACAGGTTGGTGAGTAGGCAGCGGCTAATAGTGACATACAGTACAAGAGCGTGCTGCTCGTCATACTGTTGTCAGTAAGCTGTCGTATCCTTGGTCAGATCTTTTGTCCATACCTCGTCAGGTACAGTACAAAAGATCCTCAAGTGTCGTACGGACTGGCTCATTTGGGCGGGAGTTTTCCCGGCTTTGTGCGGGAGTGTTCCCGGCTTGCTCACTCCTTCTTCAGGTGACATTACTGAATTATTTAAGAGTTAAGTGCCTTGTGCGTGTAGCCTTGCTGCGCGGGTAGCCTTCCCTGATGGCTTGTATCCGCAGCTGCGGGAACAGGCGGGGTATTTCACCATTGGGAGGTTTTTCCTACGGGAACAGCTTGCGTACTCCACGTAAGGACGTCACGTCTCTGAGCATGGTTGGTCCTGCGGATCCAGTTGGTTTCTGCGCAGACGTCCTCTTCAAGGTGAGTTCTGCGAGTTTAGCCTTTGCGCAGACGTCCCTGTTGAAGGTGAGTCTTGCGGGTTCAACTACACAGGCTTCCCTCTTTGAGGTGAGTCTTGCGGTCCAACTGGGCTCTCCTGGGACCTACCTCTTCAAATAGTCTGCTTATCTCCAAGGTACCTCGCTTCGTTCATTTGTGGTTTAATTCAGTGGAGTTAGAGACCTTCAGTAGCTTTCAGCTACTTACCTTTATGCTTATTCTATACGCGATCATGTAGTTAAAATACACCAAGATATCATATCCATAAACCAAACACTCCTTTCGGTAAGTTAACTTAAAACAGGTTGTTACTTTGCAAAATGTCGATTTTATTATAAGACAGCCTGCATCAATTGGATCTTCGCCCACCCCGTCATTGAGGTGGCGGCCACATGCCACGAGGGTGGCTTTGGGCCACCACCGTGCGTGACCTCCTTGAATGTAGAGAAGAATGCATACAGGCTGCAATAAGTTATAAGTAGCCTAAATAAGCAATCCCGGACATCCCTAAGTTACTCAAGTTTAAATAATGTTTTAATTAAGTTAATCAACTTTTTCATATGCTACTTACATTATAGGTTTTAACATGGTTTTTTATTCATTTTTTCAATGAGAGTCTTTTTTTAATGTTAAGTGTTAACGTGTAGTGGTGACGTGAAATTTTAGTTTTTATTTTTAAAAGATAATTAACATTTTTTTAAATTTAACTTTCTTGACGTACAAAAAATCCGATGAGGCTCAATTTAAAGATTTAGTGACCTGATTTACGCAAAATATGAATAAGTGACCTAATTAAAACATTTTTTAATCTTTATTACTATTATGCTACATTTTCAGTTTACTTCTTTCTCCAAATTTAACTAAAATATAAATACGTATAATAAACAAAAAAAATAATATTTAAGGTTCGTTTGAAGAGTAGGGCAACGTGGCTCTGCAAATTGGAGAGTACGGTGGCCTAAACACACAAGAAAATTATCGTTCAGGAAAAAGTTTATTTTAACAAAGTTATAAATTAACTAATATTATGTTAATTTAAATTATAATAAATGATTAATATTATAAAAAACTATTTAGAATTATGTGGATTACTCTATAAAATAATAACCAAGTTTTGAAATTGTTCTAATTAGATCACTTATAAAAATGTTTTGTTCCAATCAAGTCACTAAAGTTTCAATTGTTCTAATCCAAGATATTTACCTGTATAGTAAGTTATGTAGGTTTTTTTTAAATAGTTTGGCATTGTAAAAATCAAGGGAAAAATTTTAATCTGAAAAATTACAAAAAAACTAAAATGAACAAAAAATCTGAAAAATTGCAAAAAAATATATGAAGATTTTTTTTTTTTGCAATTTTTCAGATTATTTATTTATTTATTTATTTATTCTTTTGCAATTTTTTAGTTTTTTTTTCAATTTTTCGCAATTTAAAAATTATTTTTCTCAATCTTTACTAATTTAAAAAAAAATATTTTGTAATGTCAAACTATTTAGAAATAAAAACAAACTTACAAGACCTACTATTCAAGTAAAATATATAGGATTAGAACACAAATAAAATTTTAGTGATTTGATTAAAACAAAATATTTTATAAGTAACCTGGTTGAAACAATTTAAAACTTAGTTACTATTCTATATAATAATCCCTATAATAAAATATAATTAAAATGAGTAATCCGAGTCGATATCATGCTCATCAATAGATGGGTTATGCCATGGATGATCCGAAACGACATCATATGCGTCCTATCATTATTTATTTAGTTTAATTAATTATTTAATTATTAAATTAACTAATTTAGTAAGTAAAGATAATGTGAAAACAATAATGCTACATGTATAAAGGATGAGTTTAGTAGCGTTGGAGTGAAATAAGTTTAATGTGTGAAGAATTGATGAAAAATTGATAGACATTGTTAACTAAGCCTGCATGTAACCAAATGAACAAAAATACCGACCATTTTGATGCGTATTAACAAATACATAATTATTTTATTTAAAATGATCTAAAAATCTTTTGATTGTTTCCAAATTGTTTTATATTTAGACATGGGCCATATGTACATCCAACATTATGTCATATCTTTTATTTTATTGTTGAGTGAATCTTCTCACATAAATAAATTGTTTTGTGTTACAGGCCTCATTTTCGTTAGCAATCGCAACTTGCAATTATGATGAAACTCAAAGCAAAAACAAAGCAATTACAAACCAAAACCAATTCTCTACAAATGAAAATTTTAGTACTCAACATTTTCTCATGGAACAAAAACATGATATCTACAAATAATGACATGCATGAGGGATTGCTGGTTTACATATATTGAATTATATTTACTAATTCCAAACAAATTTAACATATCAATGGCATCTTCATTGTCCTTATTCCATTTCGGTTTCTTTCTTTTCCGTTGTGGAATCATGATGTTTTTCTTAGCTTTAAAGGAGAAGCGACACTCAATAAGACCACATACATTGTAGGTCGGTTATCCATTGGTGAATGTTAAGAGACCAGTCAGGGAGAATCGACAGGTGGAATGGACCCCATCGGGTGCATGCTAAGTTACTTTTGCTTTGCTGGCTGCTGCATCTCTTACACACACTTCATTAAAATCTCCGAATACATATCGGATAGCTTCATTTATTCCATAGCTCCATTCACCCTTGTAATTAATGAGAATGAACATACGTTGTTTTATAGATTCTTTAATCTACAGGTAAATGTATGAAGGTGTAATACAGAATTTATCAATGAAAAAATAAAATAATTTTGTGAGGTTCGATCGATTGTTTGTAATAAGTGAAAATGACAATATATTGTTTGACTTTAGTTTTCTTTTAATTACTTTTTCTTTTTCTTTTTTTCAAAATAACTAATGTGGAGAGTATCCTAATCCTATCTTTTACGAGGCAAAAAATAAAATTAAATACACATTTCTTAATTACATAAATGCTTTTAAACAAATTTTGTTACAAAATTAAGTATAATCTGGCAAGTTAGAGCTCATAGCTGGGTCTTTGGCCGATTGGCTCCCATGGTCGACGTTGACACCCACGAACAACAAGTTGCATATCACTGTCTGTGGAGGCTTTTAAGATCGAGTGCATCCTTGGTGAAGGATGCATACGATCTGTTTATTACAAAGACACCACAAGAACTCACCCGTTTTCATATATTCTTCATTCCTATTTTCTATGTAGTGTGTGTCGTCTAGTCGATTTAATCTAATGTTCGTGAGAGTCAATGGTCACATAAGTTATATCTAGCAAATGTGATGATGCAAACGCCATTCATACTGATATATGCTAATGTAGTGGTGACTAGTAAACAATCTATCTATTCTAATAAAATACTACAACTTTTGCCACATGCCAAGCTCATAGTCCTCCTCATCATTTTTCAGCAAATTTTCATTTATAGTCATTTTTTTTAAATCATTTTAATATATGAATCTAAGTTTATGTTTATTAAATGTAAATACTAACTAAATTAGTCATTAACATTAATGGTGAAATAAGGAAATTAGTCATTAATGAAATGAAATGAACATTAAAGTTACAAATAATTGCAAATTAAAAAAAATAAAGGTGCATTATTGTCGAAGAATACTAATTTGTACGGTAAACTACAAATTGTTTTTAAGCAGGGATTCAAACAGTAGTGCGTAATTTTATATGTAAGATTAGTTTCAAATTTTGATTTAAAATTTTCTCATATGCATTTGAATTCATGAAATGTGTACTTTCTTAATTTTCTACAAACATTTTGTATAAATATTACAAACATGAAGAATACATATTATACATATATATTGTTGTGTTTAGCATTATATCATTGAAGTTAAATAGTATAATTATAATCAATATGTATAATGATTTACTCTATGAACTATCTGTCATCTATTTATATGACTCTTTTGTGTAGTATAAATGGTTTTAGCAATAAGAATATCAATATTTTGTTTCAATATTTTCTTTCATAACTCAGACCAAAATGCTTCAGAAACATATGTTTATGACTTGATATATACTTTTTATATACATTCAACTATATTTAATTTAATATGTCTTATAAGATATATTACTTAATTAAAAGCATTTGATATTTTAAACCAAAAAAATTGGTTCAGTCCCATTCAATTATTTTCGTTTTCCAAAAAACATTTAGGATATTGAAACCTAAAATATCGTTTTCATCAGTTGTTTACATAATTCATATATTATTACCTTATTAATTATATTTTTATATAAATACAACGAATTGAGGTTATGTTAGTGTTACATGTTAGTTAGTACATACTTAAAATATTTATTATGGTTTATATTCAAAATAATAAAATATAAACAATCGACTTGGACTAAATCCTGATAACGCCAGCGACTAAATCTTAGCCTTTAATACCTAAAAATATATATGATTTAAAAACTAAAAGTTTATTTTTGTTAACCCGAAACCTAGAATTCTAACCCAACCGACCCGAATTACTTCGGGTCAGGTTCGAGTTAGTATTTCTTAGGCTCGAGTTTCTCGGGTCGGGTTAGTTTGGGTTTGGGTTTTCTTGGGTTGGTTTCAGGTTACGGGTAAAAATGACAGTCCTACTTCCAACTATTATATATAACAATCATTACCTTCACTTTATGCAACTTTAAATCTTCTAAAATTCTTTTAACAAAGAATAATCACTATTATTTGAACATGGTTATAAAGTTATTATGTGTTTGTCATTTTCCTGGCAATTACATTCATATAAAAGAAACAAATAATTTTGTTATAGTTTAATTTTTGGTTCTTATGTTGCATGATTATACAATTTTTAGTTATAAAATATAAAATCAATTAAAATTTTGTCATACACGGAATATTAATGACAACAAATTTATCATGATCAATCAATTTCATATTCTAAATATTTTAAATTATACATCAAAGTGTAGGTTATATGATTTTTGGGATAATCATGTTTTTTTATAAACATGAGCAGATGTTCTCAAATGATCATATTAATTGATTAAAAGCTATGATATTTTATGTGTATGAATAGTTTTTTGAATAGTTTCATGGATATATTATCATTTATCTAGAGTTGGTATGTATTTGGAGAACCTTTTTTGTCACACGGACAGCTATGCGTGGCTATATCGAGAGTTATAAACAGACCTATATGTTACATTATTAAGAGTTATAGCAGACATGAACTAAAGATTTTGATTTTTGATAAATAATGTATACCTACTAATGCAATCACGAATGTCGTGTAAAATGAAGTTTTTACTTATTTGTAACATATTTGTGTAATCTTAGTTATCTAATTTCTTTAATTTTAATGTTAATTGTAATTGTATTAACAATATATGATCAATTTGTTGTATGTATTTCACTTAATGGTTAAAGTTTAAATTTTTCATCAATTACCCGTGTAATACACGGGCCTCAAACTAGTTGTTATAATATTTACCTCTCTTTTTAATGCCAACTCTCTCAAAGGTAGGAGGAAAAATCATATTTATCTTATCAAGTTACCAAATACATCATCCGTGTGACAGTGTAATTTGCTCTATATTTGGTAACGTTTGGTATGCATGAATAGAAGGAGGAATGAAATACACCACTATAATGGAATGAATAAAAATATGTTTGGTTGATCAATGGAATGAAATCATCCATTATCATGTTCATTTCATTCCCTCTAAAACACCTCAAATTCATTTCATCCTCCCCCCTTGTTTTTTTTTTCATTTCATCCCTCTTTCAAACTATATCACCTCCAACACCCTCCTACCACTACTACCCATTGCCCTCTCACCACCACCACCGCCTCTGCCACCCGCCACCACCCACCCTGCCTCTCCGGCCGGCCGCCATCACCACCCGCCTCTGCCACCCGCCACCGCCACTACCCACCTCCGTTGCCACCGCCAACCACCCACCACCACCTACCATCGTCGCCCATCACCGCCACAACCAACCATCGCTCCCGGCCATCACCGCCACCGCCTGCCACCCGTCGCTTACCACCTGCCATCACCAACAATCACTCCCGCCCATCACCACAACCGCCCACCACCACCGTTACTACTCGCCGCCCACCACCACCATCCCACCGCCACTCACTACCATTTTTATTTTATTCCAGTTTTTTCTAGCTTACCAAAAAATAAAAATTAATAATTCATGTCATCCCACATGGTAACTAAACATGTCAATGGAATGGTATGATCAATTCCATTACCTCGTCCATTCCATTCCCTCGCTCATTCCATTCCATTACCTCATACCAAACAGATTCACTGAATATCGAAACACTTATACTCTATTCCCGGGTTCATTTAAGGATGGAAAAGAAACTAAATGGAACGAAAGAAAAAAATTATTATATTCAAGTGGGTTTTTTTTGTTAAGGAAAGAAAATAAAGGAAACAAGAGAAAGTTATGTTCCTGAGTTTTTTAAATGAAGGAAAAGAAAACGAATGGACGGAAAACATAGATAAAGAATATCAATTGTATTGTTCATCTGGTAAACATATCAATTGTATCCATAACCCTATTGTATTTTCTAGCGTCATCTAGACTAACCAAACATGTTTTGATGGGTTAGTAAAATATAAGCGTATATATTTCTTACCTGAAATATGTGTGTAACCTATTTCGATGTCCTATAGCTAGACATATACCGATAAATATAAATTATAAACAAAATATATAGAAAATCATAGTTAGCAATAAATATTATTACGCATATGCACTTAATTACGGTACTTTTGAACTAAATAATGTTTAAGATTGTGATAAGAAATGAAATAAAGTGCATTGTTAGACATCATTTAATGTACTTAAATGATAAAATTTGTCCATGTTAAAATGTCTCAACATGTTTTAGATGTACTTTGATGAATTGATAAACATATGATTGCATATACACTCGAACTGTAGGTCGAGCAACAATCATACCGTGTCAATGTCTTTCAAAAATTCTCCCTGTAAAAGCTCGGCAGTTTCTCTCGATGATGTATACATCATCACTGTAAAGTGTGATTATATGAACTGTTAGGAGTAAAATTTTGATAGAAGCATGAATTATTATATCCGACTTGTCTCCCTCTTTATCAAAATATATCTTGATTTGTACGTACCATGCTCAATCCGACTATTTTAATCCATACGTAATAAGCATAACTCCATGCATTTTCCAATCCATCACTATCGTTTTTCCATCATAACCAATTATTATGTGCAATAACTCCTCATGAGTTTTGTTGCATAAACATGTTCATTTAACCCATCAATTTTGGTATTACGTATCAAAAATCCTTATTTTACCATTTCTTTGTTTATTAGAATATTGTGCTCATCGTGAACATTATCTTCTATGTACGCTTATTAATACATAAAAATTACATCATTAAGATGTTTTAATTAACCTTTCAAGCATTAACTATCTTAGAAAACTCTTTAGGAGTTCCATTTATTTTCAACATATTCAATAATCGTAACGCATTCAAAAATGACTTTACACAACAATATTGTGTTCTTGAGAACGTACTTAACACGATTTGATAATTCAAATCTTTCATAAACTTTCATGTAAACTTTCAGTATCAACTAAATCAAAACATTTATTAGACGCTTATCAATTCTCTATTTGTATTACCAGACTATTTAGGTATTGAAAAGTCATTGCTTCAACCATTGGAGAATGCATCTCCTTATAATCAATCATGGATCTTTGCAAAATCCTTGTGCCACCAAATTTTCTTTATATCACTTAATTGAATTTTCATAGCTCATACAAAAGACCCGTTTGTATCTAACACATTTTACAACTTTAGTTGTACGGACTACTGGTCCAAAAAACTTTCTGTTATTTAGAGAATTCAACTTTGCCCTATTTGTGTCTTTCAACTTTGGCCAACAATTAATTTGTTTTCATTCATAGGCAGATCTTAGATCTTGATCCTCATCATCATCATTTCAAGCGCTAATTATATTTATAACAGTATAGCGACGTCGACTTTATTTTGATTCCATATATCTTTGTAGACATGATACATTATAATATAGTTTATTAAGAGCTCTTTGTTTTCAGGTACCTAATGTTCTTCAAGAACCATCATGTCTAATATCTTTCAAGAGACCTTTTACTGCACCTCGACTTAGTCATCTTCATTACTTTCTCCAATTTTTGAGGAAATTTTACTTTTGGAAACGATCAGTCTACCACACTACACACGTGCTTTAGACTTATTATCAATATGCGTTTGTCCTTCTGAGACATTTATTAATTGGAGCATTAGTAGTTCGTATAGGTATCTTAGTTAGACACTCTCTTTTGGTTAGTGAATCTTCTGGTAATTGATTCGTTCATCTTTATACATGTATTATCCTTTAAACTTTTAGATTCATATAATTTAGTTTGAGGATATGATAATTCATTCCAACTAAATTCGTTTTCCAATTGCTTTATATCTTCCCCTAATGTTGGGAATGTTGATTCACTAAAGTGAAAACTAATGAGCCATAAAAAATATCTCATTAATTACTTTAAGTATATAATCATAGATAATATTTAATACCAACATAAATTCCTAACTTCCTTTGTGGCCTCATCTTTGTGTCTTGAGGAGGATTAATTTTAGTATATATATTGCACAACTAAAAAAACCATTGATGAGAAATAGTTGATTTTTAACCAAAAACCAATTTTAATGGGGAGATTATTTTATAACATGTTGGCTTGATGTAAATTAGTTTTAAGACATGTAAAATCATATGTACTCAAATACAAACATGAACCTTTGCTTTCGTGATCATTGACTTAGCAACCAAGTATAGATGTTGAATGATCATCTTCAACAAAACCAATTCGTGTAAGAACACAATCTCCATGAAGTCCAACACTTTTTCCGATGCATTGATTTAAAACACTAAATGGTATCATGTTGGGACACTCATATCCGTTATAATTTCCTAAATACTTATGGATCCGCACCCTACTTTAGTTGGTAATAAGTAATTTCCATTGAGAGCAAACTTCGCATGTTTAAGTATCATGAAGAAAATTTCTTCAATATATTTCACATCATCGACTCGGTGTGGTCTAACTGGTCATGCCATTAGATAATCATGGCATATAAACTTTAGGTTTATGATCGTATATGTATTATGCTTCTACAATACAAGATTATAAATATGAGAGAACATGGTATTATCGTTTAAAGTAATCATGTGATTTCACTTTTGTAGTTCCATATGTTTTTCTCATATATGATCAATCCCTTTACCACTTTTGGTAGCCAATCTTATTATAGCATAGCCATCATTATTATTCCGATGATTGATCTCATAATTAATATAATCAACTTTACATATATATCATATATGTCAATGATTGCAATGATTAATAAATCGTCACAATCACTGGGGAATGGTATAAAACCAAACCATTTCCATAATTTTCTCGGATACATATACTAAATTACTACAAACATTTCATACATGTTGATGATATGATACTTTAGGAGCATATTTGAGGTTTGACAAATGAAATATTGACTTATCCAGTTTTTCCTCATAATTAATCTTCTTTTCATAATTCATATAACAAGTACTGAGAAGTGATTACATTGAGTCATGTAAGATCTATCATGCTAATATTTTATAACCTTCAATAATGAGATTTAGGAAGAATGCCACTTGACATGTCATAGTATTCTAAACAAATAAGTGGATCCTTTACTATAATCCAAACGTGATTTTAATACTTCATGATAGTGATAATAAATCTTAACTTTAGATTTTGTTGCTCATTTAATAAACTATAACATCTTAAAAAAACACATATAATACAAGGTATCCTTCAATATTACCCTGCATGACGTTTTTACATGTCATCATACAAAACAAGTTGTAATAAGTCTTTATACAAAAACTATTTCTATCTTCACTGTTGTTGGTGCATGTTTTGTAACAGATGATCTTTTGTGTTTGTTAGAATTGAGAGCAACGGTCAAAGGGGAGTCTGTTGGTGCATTTTGTGACCGTCGCTATGCAATTCTGATAAGCGGAAACGAAGTACGAAGTTAGAACAACTTCGCCGTAGGCGAAGTTGTAACAACTTCTGCCATAGGCGAAGTTAGAACAACTTCGCCTACTGGCCCAAGCCCAAGCCCGCGAAGTTGTTTCGATATATATATACGTGTCTTGTTTAGGTTTGAGTATCCAGAAAGTTAGAGTTGTGTGTGATCAGTTTAATTTCTAGAGAGAAACCGAGAGGGAGAGTCGTGTGGGACGACCCGAGGTAGAGCTCACCTCGGGTCGGCCCACATTTGTTTTCGTGTTTGGTATGTAATGTGTTTCGGTTATTATATAAATGATTTGCAGATGTGTTTATCCCATTCGTGTGTTTGTTCGTGTATGTGTTTGTGTGTAATTGTGTTCTTCGTCTTCTACACCATTAAACGAGTCGAGGAGGATTCCGCACTCCTAGACCTCGTGCGGATCTCGTATCCATCGGCGACGCCCCGGGGGGACTTACAACTGTTGATGTGCTAAAAGTATTCAAATAATTATTAACTAAGTTACGCTAAACTAGACACTAAATAATACTCTAGACTCTTTAAAACTCGACTAAACTACTAACCGACAAGTGAACCGATCGACTCCAATAAAGCTAAGTAAGCCCGGATAGCGAACCCGGCCATGAGACTCTTTTAATTACGTAAATTAGCTAATTAGACTCGAAAAACTGACATGACTACTTATTTTATATTTATTAAAGGGTTTTAAATTAATTAATATTATCCTAATAAAAATAACTAATTAAGAAAAGACAAGTAATAAAACACAAGAGAATTTAGTTCAACCGATTCAGATGGTGATGAAAATCCACCTAGGCTGGAATCCCCAAAGTTTCAGTTATCAAATAGTTGGAAAATAATTGTTATGGAACTGGGATAGTAAAATACATACTTAAAAGAAAACCCGCACATGACCCCTTCTCAACAAGACACATATGGGTTTCTAAGTTTTAAGACACAGAATTTTATATATTAAACTCTCTTACGGTTATTTAAATTATTATGAACGAGTAACTTTATAATGAAATCCTACCTTACAACGCTGAAATCAAAGGTAATTTAATTAACTCATTGACTCACTAGACAATGTTAATTAATCAAACATATACAGACTCCTTACGAAGAACTAAATATAGCAATTTTAATTAACAAAGATCTAACAGATAACCTATCACCTTACAACTTTATAGGTTAGCAACACACTTTTATATGTTTGACTAATAATAGTATTCCTATGATCTTATTCGAATTCAATCACAAACTAGTAAAAAACACAAAATAGATGACCTAACAATATCTTATCACATGAAACAATCACCAAGGATAATGTGGAATAATAAAACTAGATCAATCAAAACCAAGCACACATATGCATCAATTAAAAAAATCAAACAATTTAGTGATTCATAAAACCATAACGAGAAATAATAATCCAACTAAAATCAAACATCAATGAAGGTTAATCGATAGCCTATACAGTCTAGAGCGTTTAGCGTAGCATTGAATAATCAAAAAAGATAATAATAGAAGAAAAAATGGTGAAAATAATGAAAACGGAAGATTAAAGGTGATAAAACCCATAGTCTTCAATCTCGAACGTAAAGCTTTTCACCGGATGATTCCTTGCATTCAAAACCACCAAATAACTCGAATATAGGCTCCAAGAAACTACAAATTCATCTGGTGGTCGTAAGATATCTTTTAGGTTAACTTAAGGGTGCTTATATAGTGAAACATGGCGCACAACCAGACTTGCCCCAGGCTACGGCGCGACTTACTCTATAGGGGGAGGGCCGAGACCGGTTCTCTTTCCGGTTCCTTTCCTGATGCGTTCTGGTTTCTCGTTTAGGCTTATTTTGAATCGTTTTTCGCCCTTTTCAACCACTTTCAATTTTCGGAACCTACAAAACACAAATATGTTAGTAGTATACAAATTTTAACTAAATACGAACAAAAACTAATATAATATTATATTAAATATACAAGGGAAATAAATATAAATATCGATATATCAAATATCCCCACACTTACTTTATTTTCGTCCCTGAAAAAGTCCAAGGCTATGGAATCAAAATCAGAAACTATAGTTTTAAAAACACATAGATTACTTTAAAGTTCAAAAAAATGCAAAAACCGCGATGAACGATATTGTTGTCCACTTAAACTCATGCCTTGATCCTTATCGGAACAAAAAAGATCTAAAAATTTCTTTATTTATGTAACTCAGTGGTTTCCACAGTTAAGACCCATTTATTTTCAGTTTTTACCGGACCAGACCTTCCCAACTTGACTTAAACCTTAAAATTAACAGATTTAAAATTTTGTTGCTCTTTTTTCATGAATAGTTAAGACGATCAAGGGTATTGTTTATCCACCTAAATTTAATTATCAAAGTTTACCAAAGAAGCCATTAGATACGCTTAAGGTATAATTAAGTAATTAGCTAGTGTTCCCCACAATCAAGCAATACCCCGAAACCATCACCATAGGTTTTGTCACACCCCAACCTAAGGCGGAAATGCCGGGACGTAAACTGATTATCACAGCTCTCAAGGTTACTATCATGCATTATTAAAAGTGTCGATATCTATTAATTAAATTTCCAAATAACAATTATCTATACAAAATTCAAATACACAAGTACATATATCAATCAATTACAATATGTCTCATTAAGTTTTTCTCCTAGCATAAATCCTTAAGTGATCATGTACTTCACATCAAACGAATACCTGCGTATGCGTTGAAAATAATATAGTTTTGTCAACACAAGGGTAACACACCAGTTCAAAGTATAAATAAAAATATGTATTTGCAACAAGTCATATGAGAATAACAAAATAACCAAATGAGCAAGTATAACAGAGATGTCGAGAAGCACAAAGCTATAACGACTGGCGTATGATCATACTAGACTGAGATTATGTTGGACCTCTCCGAATGCGAAAGCATACAAAGCAAATAAGCACATAAACAAGTAAGGTATAAGCTGTTAGCACATAAGACAAAGTTGCAGTTTTAAGTATAAGTATATAATGAGAAATGTATTTACGCATATGTCCCCAAAACGTGGAAAACAAGTAAAATTCGGGAATGTGGTACTCACTCCAAAGATGAACGAGGATGATTAAGGTAGTGAGGATGAGAGAAGGAATTACACACGAATGTTAGAGCCTAAGAGGAAACGATAGTAAACGGACTCGTTAAGTACAAGATTTAACTAGTTAATTAATAACAAAGAAATATTATTTTAATATTTTATGTATAAGGATTTATTATAAAACTATATTGTTGATTTATGAAAATATACATAATAAAATGTCATTTTTATTTTTATAACTAAAATCACTTTATATGTATATGTGTTTATTAAACGTTAGTTTTTAAGTATCTTTATATATCTATATAAATATGTATGAAAACGAGTCTTAGAAAATATATGTATATGAGCGAAAACAAGTATTAAAAAGTCGGTTTTTAGTGAAACGACTTTGTTTATTCATTATTATTATTATTAAAATGAGTTTATTGATTAAGAAGAATTAAAAGATCTTTTTTCCAAAAATAACGGGGTGCAGGAGGTTCGAACCCGAGACCTCCGCCCCACATTCCCATAGGTTAACCAGCTGGGCTACCCATCCTTATGCAATAAAACCCGTTTCCAATTAAATAAAAAGAACACCAGCTGTTCATCCCCAAACTGGAAACACAAACCCTAGAATCGGGTTTGATAGATTTTGGTGAAATTGTTCAAATCAATTATGGGGTTAATGAAGAACAGGGTATCTCGAATTAAACCAAACCTTTAATTACCTTGATTGATGAACAGAGGAGGAGAAATGAAGAAGAACAGGGCGGCCAAAAGATCTTACGAACGACCAAGTAAACGTAACAGTTAATATAATTATTTATAGGGTTAATATTGGCGACAGGCTAAGGAAGGTGCGTGTGGATTTGATTAACTTATAACATCCGTTTATATAAGAATTGAAATTAGGGTTCGAATGGTTTAGTAAAAATGGAAATCGGATCATGTTTGATACAATTAACTTGTATAAAACGTCGGTGAAGCCGCGTTTGATATATGTGAATGATTTACTGGATCAAAACTTGATTACAAACGGATTTACTAGCCTAATTTGATGATTATTGGAGTCGGGTACAAGAAAACCCACATAAACAAGGACATGGGTAAACGGATAATCCCGCTTGAAAATGGGTTATATCATAAAGTTACAATTTGATTCTTGGAGTTTGAGGTTGGATATATAAGAGTTAAGAATATATATTTTGGGCTAAGAGTGTACAAACTTTAAAGATTAAATTATAGATAAAATTTAATTAAAAAAATTAATCAATTTAAACTCAATAAACGAAATGAAAATAACCCGAACGTTGAACCAAGTCGGGTAAAAGTGTAAGTTTGAAAACCCGAGTTGTTACAGGTTTACATGTGACGTGTTCCTTGTGGTCCGTTTCTTAGTGGAAATGAGACGCGAGCAATGAGACCTCACATGGTTAACAGTGTGGATGATCAAGTCAGTAGTGTATTTGTACATTAAATACGTAGTAATCAAGTTTAACGACTTATGTTTGGAAGAAAACTGTGGTTTTGCTCTTTTTAGCTTTGTAATATTCACAAATCCACTTAGAAAATGTGAATACCCAGATAATAAACCGCATACAGACCCATAATCTCCAAACCCGAGGCATACCATCAATACAAGATTTAAGGTTATAAAATCATATGCTAATGAAGTGTAAAACACTAAAACTAAGCAGTTTAAGATTTATATCACCGGCTGCTTGGCATACTCTTACGTTAAACCTACCCAAGCATCATATATAACGTTTTGAATTTAAAATTCATAGCAATTTTAATATTTTCACATTCATACAAAAAATTGAGGCGTGAGTATGGCCCGACATGTCATTTCATATTTTCCATGGACAAAACACATCACCCACTATATTATATCTATTCGCTACTCATTTATCAAATTGCCCTTTCATTCTCAAGGCTGAGCCTACCGACACATTCAAAGTTAAGTGTGTTTTCTTCTATATATCTTATATTATTAGTAGTTTGAATAACCAATTTTCGAAAATTATCATCATTTTCCATTTTAACGTAGAAAACTATATTCAAGGGACATTTTTCAAAATATTTATTTTATTTATTTATTTTTTAAATAAACCAAACAAAAGTTAGTTAAACACTTGTGTCCCATTCCAACACTTAAATTTTGTATTTTCCGCAATGCAAGAATGGAAACACGACTCAATAAAATTTAAAAAACAAAAAGCTAACAAATATAAAAATAAAGGATAAACAAAAACCTAAAAAGTAAAAACATAAAAATATAAAAACAAAGTAAAATGGAAAAGACTTAGCTGGTAATATCTGAGACTATCAATGTGTCAGTCTATTTCTAAAGGTGCTCTCCTTACTGACCACTCACCAATTTTTAGTACGTCATTTTCTATTTCTGAACGGAAACGGCCACTCCTCTTGACATACCTAAGTGACATCAAACAAAATATCTAGAAAATAAGAGTTACTTATAAGTCTTAAAAGTCACCATACTCCAACCCACCTTCCCGACCAACTAGTTTAGAGCAATATTAGTACCGACCAAAATAAAATAAAAACATCATAAAAAGAAAGATAGACAAACAAAAGATACAAACTCTCAAAGTTGATTCCACATCCCCACACTCAATCTTCATCATCTTCCTACTCTTCTTCTTCCTCTTAACTATGCTCAAATGTTCGGTGTGGCTCCGCATTATCAAACTCATGTGATCCTGAAATGTAGAACGGTGCCCTATAACCATAACCATAACCATAAGAACTCGAAGCACTCGAACCACTTAGACCACTCGAACCCACAACATCCTGCTGTCGTAGATAATCAGGCAACCCAATGTTCAACCCAGTCATCATGTGTCTTAGTATGTCATCTTTCCTCTGTTGGTTCTCTTTCATGATCCTCCTCAAATCATCACACCCTCAAAATCCACTAACGGAGTTTTACCGTCAGAGGGTGTGAACTGGCAGGATCGGAATCATTAGTTATAATCAAACCAAAGAAAAACGTTTAAATGTAAATAAGTGCGGAAGCGTTAAACCTTAATTCAAAAGTTGCGTCACGCAGGACGACTTAAAACCAAATGTAACTGTTAAAAATTAAGTTTGCAGAATAAAGATGGTTTCAATTAATGCATGCTCCTAAACCGCGCGCCCGCCTCGGCTACCTGAGAATAACATACTAAAAGTGTCAACACAAGGTTGGTGAGTTCACAAGTTAAATAAGATAAATCGTTTAGCGTTTTGCGTAACCTCGTTACGACGATTCAGTGTTTTGCGTAACCACGTTACGACGTTTAAGTGTTGCGTAACCACGTTACGACGTTTAAGTGTTGCGTAACCCCGTTACGACGTTTAAGTGTTGTGTAACCACGTTACAACGTTTAAGTGTTGCGTAACCCCGTTACGACGTTTAAGTGTTGTGTAACCACGTTACAACGTTTAAGTGTTTTGCATTACCAGATAGTGTTATGTCAAATTATATATCGATAGGTAGCTAATCTATACAACAAGTATCGCTAAGTGGTTCGCGACCGAAGCTGACTGTTTATCAAGTGCCCGTCACCAGGTCAATCCAGACCATGGTAAGTGTTAGCCAAAATTACACCCACTCAACCTCCAGTTGAGCTTAACGTCGGGTGGGGTTTGTCAAACCCAGTAGTACTACTCAACAGTGACTCGCTATTCCAAATATTAACCGGTCCGATGTGTGGGACTTCAAATGTTACGTTTGCCGCTTAGCCTTTACAAGTGATATATAATTTATAACAAAATCTTAAATATGCGTTTATCTCAGAAAATATGTTTATCGGAGTATGTTATCTCCCCCAAGTGAAAAACGTTTGAAAACAGTTCAAAGAGCGGGGTAAGTGAAACTCACTGTTTGCGAAGAATATCCCGATCTAGATCACCAAGTGATGTGCGTCGTAGAAACTCTCAAGCGTTCTAAATAACAAAGAGATTTTCTAAGTATCGGTACGTTTAACGAGTCTCTAGACTCGGCACATAATACCTATGCACGTAACAGATTTCGTGTTTCGTTTGTGAATTGTGTGTGACTTAAACAAGTACAATTGTGATATGATACATGAGTGAGCAATTACTTTCGTGTCACGTACTAATAACATACTTTACTAGCAATTATTCCCGTAAGGGCATTTTGGTCAACAAACAAAGATTAACTAACCATTATTCCCCATAAGGGCAATTTGGTCAATTCATGGCAATCAACTAACAACTATTCCCCGCAAGGGTATTTTGGTCAAAATACAACAATTATACAAAAACTATCATATTTCATGCATTCCTACACAACTCAGCAGCTAGTTTCGTTATGACAGAATTTCTACTTGAAAGATTGCACTAGTTCACCGATCATAACGTCTCAATTAATTCACCAAAAATCACCACAGAAGCATACATATCTTAGGTTTCCAGAACATATTTTATCTTATTTTTATTCCACATATTTTTCTTATAATGACCAAAACATTACAGCAAACTCATATCAGTCAGATTCATGTGCAACAGAATGTTATTTGCAATTCCCATTAAACGAAAAATCCAATAAATGCAAGACCACTTGGGTTTGGTTCCTAACTCAATGAGTCAACTTCCAGAAGTGGAACCAACCCAATTGGTCTCGTAGTTCATGAGATATAACATTTACAACATAACCTAACAGCAGGTCTAACAGCTCAGCTTTGCATCACGTTTTTGTAAAATCATAAAAGTATACTTCCACTTATCCAAAAATTACGAATTTATACTTTATGAAAACTAGACTCAACCTAGTTTACTGCAGTACCCACAATCTCAACCAATTTTCACGTTTACACTTCGTTACAGTCACTTGAACATCGTACATACATTCTGTCCAGATTCTGTTCACATCAAAACTCAACAATTTCACTAGCCATGGATCACAAATAAATCATATAACATGCTAGACACTAATACTACTATCCATGCAACTCAATTACACCATACATACAAGATTAGGGTTTGTGTTTTAACTCAAATCAAAGACAACAATCAATCAAGCAACAACATCAATACTAGTTATCAATCATCATGAATTCAACAACCACCATGTTAACTCATACATACATAAGAAAATCGGCTGCCTAGGGTTTTTGATTAACCCATTAAACATCAAAATCAAACAACAAGAAGATAAAGGATGATCAATTATACCTTCCTAGCACCTAGTTCTTGGATTAAACACTTGATTAAGGCTTGAATGTGTGTATGGAAGTGACGGCAGCCAAGGGTGGGGTGGGAGCTTGTTCCGATCGGGTTTTTGAAGAAAGAATAATAATAGGTTAGGGTTTAGTTAAGGATATATTTATAATAATACAAGTTACACTCTAGTCCCTAATCTTTCAAGTGTTACATCTCCAGCCTAAACTAGTTGGTTCTTGTTTCTTGTTTAACATTCCACATAACAATCAAGTAACACACATATATCTAACACATAATACTCACATAATTAGTGTTTTGACGTTTGTCGTTTATTTATCAATCGTTCGCGTCAACTCGTTGGCGTTTCGGTGCAAATCCCGAAAGACTACACATGTAGTAAGTGTTAAGCGTCATTTAAACCCTAGTTTAAATGTAATGAAGTGTGCGTTATAGATTCAACGATCTTAAAGTTTGAATTGACGGAGTTGAGTTAACGGGGTTAACCTGAAATTGACGATTGTCACATCATTCCCATGTTAAAGAATTTTCGTCCCGAAAATTTGAGTCAAGTCATGATGAGTGTCTGAAAAAAAAATAAGAAAATTTTCAGTTTGTCATATCATCCCCTAGTAGAAAGAAATTTCGTCCCGAAATTTAGTTCATACCTCCGGTGATGTTTGACGGTTTGCCGGGCTTCGCGGTTTTCGGTGTTTGGTTAGCCCTTCAAAAAGGTGAGGATACTTTTTCATCATGTGATCCTCGCGTTCCCATGTGAACTCCGGTCCACGTCTCGAGTTCCAACGAACCTTAACGATTGGAATTTTGCTGTGCTTGAGCGTTTTGGTTTCCCAATCCAAAACCTCGACTGGTTCCTCAATGAACCGTAACTGTTCATCAACTTGTAGTTCCTCCAAAGGGACTACTTGGGTTTCATCAGATAGGCATTTCTTCAAATTTGATACGTGGAATACATCGTGTACGCCACTGAGTTCTGTTGGTAGGTCCAGTCGGTACGCCACCGGACCAATGCGCTCAGTTATCCGGTACGGACCAACATATCGTGGGTTGAGTTTGTTTCGCTTACCAAAGCGAACCACACCTTTCCAAGGTGAGACTTTGAGTAACACCCGATCGTTCACTTGAAATTCGAGAGGTTTTCGGCGCTTGTCGGCGTAACTCTTTTGGCGATCCCGTGCTGCTGCCATGCGATTTCGGATTTGAACAATCTTTTCCGAGGTTTCGAGTACCAGTTCCGGACCAGTGATTTGGCTATCACCCACCTCTGCCCAGCAGAGTGGTGATCGACACTTCCGTCCGTACAGCGCTTCAAACGGCACTGCCTTAATACTTGCGTGGTAGCTGTTATTATACGAAAACTCTACCAAGGGTAAGTGGGGTTCCCAACTTTTTCCGAAATCTAAGACGCATGCACGCAACATATCCTCCAGGGTCTGAATAGTCCGTTCACTTTGCCCATCCGTCTGAGGATGGTATGCTGTACTCATATCGAGACGGGTGCCCAGTGCGCTTTGCAGCGACTTCCAAAAGTGCGAGGTGAAACGAGAATCTCGGTCGAAAATGATCGAGACAGGCACTCCGTGTCTAGACACCACTTCTTTCATGTATACTCGAGTCAGTCTTTCCATTTTGTCTATTTCCTTAATTGCTAGGAAGTGTGCCGATTTAGTCAACCGGTCAACGATCACCCAGATGGTATCGCATCCCGTCGGTGTCTTAGGCAAACCCGTAATAAAATCCATTGAGATGTGTTCCCATTTCCACATTGGGAGTTCCGGTTGTTGCAGAAGGCCAGATGGTTTCTGGTATTCTATCTTGACTCTGGCACAAGTCAAACATTTGCTCACGTAGGTGGCAATGTCGGCTTTCATGTTCGGCCACCAATAAAGTGCCTTTAAATCATGATACATTTTATCTGAGCCAGGGTGGATAGAATATCGGGACTTGTGAGCTTCGTCCATCACTAGAGTTCTCAACTCTCCGTATCGTGGAACCCAAATCCGGTTCTCAAAATATCGGACCCCGTCCGATCTGGTTTCAAGTTGCTTGTTCATGCCCCGCATGAGTTCCGATGGAAGATTATCATCTTTCAAAGCTTCCAGTTGCGCATCGCGAATCTGATCGGGTAAGCTGGCATGAATCGTGAGTTGCAATGCTCTCACCCGTCTGGGTTTATCCGTTTCTTTTCTGCTGAGGGCGTCGGCCACCACATTGGCCTTGCCAGGGTGGTACTTGATGGCACAATCATAATCTTTAAGCAGCTCGACCCAACGACGCTGTCGCATGTTCAGCTCCTTCTGATCGTAGATATGTTGGAGACTCTTGTGGTCGGTGTAAATGGTAAACTTGGTACCGTACAAGTAATGCCTCCATATCTTAAGAGCAAACACCACAGCTCCGAGCTCCAAATCATGGGCCGTGTAGTTCTTCTCGTGAACCCGTAGTTGTCTAGAGGCGTAGGCTATAACCTTCTCGAGTTGCATCAGCACACAACCGAGACCTTGTATAGATGCGTCACAGTGCACCTCAAAATTTTCCGTTCCCTCGGGGAGGGCTAAAATAGGGGCGCTACAAAGCTTGGTTTTCAACAGTTGAAAAGCGGATTCTTGCGCGTCACCCCAGTTGTACTTAGTGCCCTTGTGAGTCAAAGCGGTGAGGGGTTGAGCAATCTTTGAAAATCCCTCGATGAAACGCCGGTAGTAGCCGGCCAGTCCTAGGAATTGCCGCACCTCAGTCGGAGTCTTGGGTGCTTCCCAGTTTTTGATGGCCTCTACCTTACCGGGATCGACATGGATACCATTCTCGTTGATCACATGTCCTAAAAAGTGAACCTCGCGAAGCCAAAATTCACATTTCGAGAGTTTAGCATACAGTTGTTCCTTCTTCAGTAGTTCCAGAATTATCCTTAAGTGATCTTCGTGGTCAGTCTCGTTCTTGGAGTAGACGAGAATATCATCAATGAAAACAATCACGAACTTGTCGAGGTACGCCTTGCATACTCGATTCATGAGATCCATAAATACGGCTGGTGCGTTGGTTAGGCCAAAAGGCATAACCGAAAACTCGTAGTGACCATACCGTGTTCTGAAAGCCGTCTTTGAAATATCTTCTTCGCGCACTCTCAGCTGGTGGTAACCGGATCGTAGATCGATCTTCGAGTAGTAACTCGATCCCTGAAGCTGGTCAAACAAATCATCAATTCGGGGTAAAGGATAACGGTTCTTGACCGTCACCTTGTTCAACTCCCGGTAGTCGATGCACATTCGGAAAGTCCCGTCTTTCTTTCGGACAAACAAGACAGGGGCTCCCCATGGCGATGAGCTAGGTCGGATAAAACCTTTATCCAACAAATCTTGCAACTGAGTGGACAACTCCTGAAGTTCCGCCGGTGCGAGTCGATACGGGGCTCGTGCTATGGGTGCTGCACCGGGTGTCAACTCGATTTGGAATTCGACTTGACGAATAGGAGGGAGTCCGGGCAACTCCTCCGGGAAAACTTCCGGAAAGTCTCGCACAACCGGTATGTCCTCAATTCGTTTCTCCTCCGCGGGTTTCTCAACAATCTGCGCCAAAATTGCCGGATGACCCTTTCGTAAATACTTCTGTGCCTTCAAAAGGGTAATGACGCTGGTGGTCATGCCGCTTATCTCGCCTCGGACCGAAATGATCTCGCCGGAAGGGGTGGTAATATGGACTATCTTATCATGGCATATAATCTCCGCTCGGTTCTCGGATAACCAGTCCATGCCGACAACGACATCGAAACTACTAAGCGTAAAAGGAATAAGGTCGATGTCAAAGACATGACCTGACAGTTTCAACTTACTTCCCGCAAGTATATGAGTTGTTATTACAGTTTTACCGTTAGCTAATTCAACAGGAAACTTAGCGTCTAACGGGGTTGGAGTAAGGTTTAAAAGTTGGCTAAAAGCTTTTGACACAAAACTCCTATCAGCTCCAGTGTCAAACAAAATAGAAGCAAAACAATCGTTTACAGGGAACTTACCAGACACCACATGCGGATCATTGCGGGCTTGACCCATCCAATCACAAACGCTCTTCCTTTGCCATTTCCTCCACCATTACTGCCACTTCCATTACCCCCATTATTATCATTCTGTTTCAGCTTGGGGCAATCCTTCCGGAAATGACCTTCCTGTCCACATTCAAAACATCCCTTAGTCGTCATCGGTGGCTTAGGAGCACCCTTCGCGGCAAGGTCAACTCTACATTCCTTCGCTTGGTGACCTATCTTTCCGCATCTTTGACACTTGACACGGTCACACTGACCAACATGATGAAAGTTGCACCTGTTGCACTTTGGATATTTCCCAGCATATCCGCTCGAAACCTGCCCGCTACCGTTGTTGTTGTTGTTGTGATTCTGAGTATTGAAACTCCGAGTAAATTCGGGCTTACGGTAGTGGTGTTGCGGTGGGAGGTTTGAGGATGAAGATCTGGTGCTGTCAAACTTTCTCTTCCCGCTGTTCGGGTTGCTGTTGTTGTTACTGTTGCTGACGTGGTCATTACTCGGGTTGTCACGGGCTTTAACAGTCGAACCCCTTGGTGGTAACGCACCCTGAGTCACAGCCTGATCCGTCAGTTTGTGAGCCAAACAGATCGCTTGTTGGATCGTGGCTGGTCTGGAAGACGTCACCATACCCTGAATCTGTGGTGCTAACCCATCAATGTACATCTCTATTCTCTTGCTCGGCGGATCCACCATCCGCGGACACATTACAGCCAACTCGTGCGAACGAGTAGTGTAGGCTTCAATCTCCGAACCCACCATCTTCAACGACCAAAACTCTGACTCTAACTTCGAAATTTCCTCCCTCGGACAGTACTCCTCTCGCATCATGTTTTTGAACTCCTCCCAGTTCATCGCGTTAGCCAGTTCCAATCCAAGGATCTGGACGTTCGAATTCCACCAAGTGAGGGCGGAATCCTCAAGTGTCCCAGCAGCGAATTTGACTCTACTGGCAGGGGGACAGTTACACATCTCAAAGGCCGACTCGGCCTTCTCAGCCCAACGCAGGAAGCCTATAGCTCCCTCAGTGCCCTTAAACGTACTGGGCTTGCAGTCAAGGTAGTTCTTGAAGGTACACGTTCCACTCGGACCTCCAGTTTGATTCTGAACGTGTGCGGCTAAAGCGGCCGCCACATGGTCATTCAGCAGAGTTTGGAGTTCAGCTGCAGTCATGCTGATGTTACCACGTCCTCGTCCAGCGTTTCTTCCGGCCATTTCCTAGAATCACAGTATAAAATGTTAAACATGAATTTTTCTTTCATATACAACACACCATACATGTAATAAAAGATAGGTAAGAAAAAAAATCACATCACAACCACATATTAGTCTAAATAAAAACTCATGATTAAAACCATTGTATTCGCTACAAAGTATTTCCAATCAATCCTTAAAATCATAGAAAAATAATAGTTAGGATGGAGACATCCCCTCCATCTAAGTATCATCATCACTAGATGTCGTCATCTGAGGACACTTCCGATTGTGCCTCCTCCTCAGCCGGTTCTTCCTCCGGTTCTTCTTCGGGTTCCTCCTCGGGATCTTCCTCGGGATCCTCCTCAGGCTCCTCTTCGGGATCTTCTTCAGGTTCTACTTCAGGTTCTACTTCAGGCTCTGCCTCGGGCTCGGCCTCAGGTTCTGCTGCGTTCTGAGCAAGTTGCATTTGTAGGTCATCGCAACGCTCGAGTGCTATCTCGGTTCGGGTTCTTGCTTCTTGGAGTTGCTCTTGCAAGTCTATCATCTCGGCTTGCATCTTCATCATAACCTTCGTTTGTTGCTTACTAGTCTCCTGCATTTCTTTCATTGCCGCTGCCATGCGGGCAATCCCCTCCTGAGTCTCGGTTCCATCTTTAAACAGTCTGGAAACATTCTCTCTCGTGTAGCGCATGTAACCCACATCACGCTCCAAACAAGAAACGACAGCTGCGAGAACTCGCTCCATAGGTTCGGTTATGGGTGGTAGAGTGTTAGGGTAAGCAGGGTGGTTCGGGTGAGGCAATGGGGGAACTTGTTCACGGTAGACCATACGTCTGATCATGTTGGGGTACCAATCCCAGCTAACGTCGTTTTCATACAGGCCTCCGGATAGGCGGTACCTCTTCGGTGCAGGAGCTTCGAGTTCCGGGACTACACGGGGTGGCGAGGCAGTAGGTAACTGCGGTTCCTTCCCGTGAGCATGCGTCATCGAATCAGATGATGATGAGGGTGGCGTCGACATTCCTACAGGTAAGCCGTGTATATGCGCGCGTATGAGTGAAGGAGGTAAAGAAATAAGATTTCAAGACTACACAAACCTATGCAGTGCGTATCATTATAACTAATGGGTCGTCGCGGTTATAGTCTAGTATGCATGCAGCTTCTAGTTCGCTATAACCAATGGCTCTGATACCAATCTGTCACACCCTCAAAATCCACAAACGGAGTTTTACCGTCAGAGGGTGTGAACTGGCAGGATTGGAATCATTAGTTATAATCAAACCAAAGAAAAACGTTTAAATGTAAATAAGTGCGGAAGCGTAAAACCTTAATTCAAAAGTTGCGTCACGCAGGACGACTTAAAACCAAATGTAACTGTTAAAAATTAAGTTTGCAGAATAAAGATGGTTTCAATTAATGCATGCTCCTAAACCGCGCGCCCGCCTCGGCTACCTGAGAATAACATACTAAAAGTGTCAACACAAGGTTGGTGAGTTCACAAGTTAAATAAGATAAATCGTTTAGCGTTTTGCGTAACCTCGTTACGACGATTCAGTGTTTTGCGTAACCACGTTACGACGTTTAAGTGTTGCGTAACCACGTTACGACGTTTAAGTGTTGCGTAACCCCGTTACGACGTTTAAGTGTTGTGTAACCACGTTACAACGTTTAAGTGTTGCGTAACCCCGTTACGACGTTTAAGTGTTGTGTAACCACGTTACAACGTTTAAGTGTTTTGCATTACCAGATAGTGTTATGTCAAATTATATATCGATAGGTAGCTAATCTATACAACAAGTATCGCTAAGTGGTTCGCGACCGAAGCTGACTGTTTATCAAGTGCCCGTCACCAGGTCAATCCAGACCATGGTAAGTGTTAGCCAAAATTACACCCACTCAACCTCCAGTTGAGCTTAACGTCGGGTGGGGTTTGTCAAACCCAGTAGTACTACTCAACAGTGACTCGCTATTCCAAATATTAACCGGTCCGATGTGTGGGACTTCAAATGTTACGTTTGCCGCTTAGCCTTTACAAGTGATATATAATTTATAACAAAATCTTAAATATGCGTTTATCTCAGAAAATATGTTTATCGGAGTATGTTATCTCCCCCAAGTGAAAAACGTTTGAAAACAGCTCAAAGAGCGGGGTAAGTGAAACTCACTGTTTGCGAAGAATATCCCGATCTAGATCACCAAGTGATGTGCGTCGTAGAAACTCTCAAGCGTTCTAAATAACAAAGAGATTTTCTAAGTATCGGTACGTTTAACGAGTCTCTAGACTCGGCACATAATACCTATGCACGTAACAGATTTCGTGTTTCGTTTGTGAATTGTGTGTGACTTAAACAAGTACAATTGTGATATGATACATGAGTGAGCAATTACTTTCGTGTCACGTACTAATAACATACTTTACTAGCAATTATTCCCGTAAGGGCATTTTGGTCAACAAACAAAGATTAACTAACCATTATTCCCCATAAGGGCAATTTGGTCAATTCATGGCAATCAACTAACAACTATTCCCCGCAAGGGTATTTTGGTCAAAATACAACAATTATACAAAAACTATCATATTTCATGCATTCCTACACAACTCAGCACTAGTTTCGTTATGACAGAATTTCTACTTGAAAGATTGCACTAGTTCACCGATCATAACGTCTCAATTAATTCACCAAAAATCACCACAGAAGCATACATATCTTAGGTTTCCAGAACATATTTTATCTTATTTTTATTCCACATATTTTTCTTATAATGACCAAAACATTACAGCAAACTCATATCAGTCAGATTCATGTGCAACAGAATGTTATTTGCAATTCCCATTAAACGAAAAATCCAATAAATGCAAGACCACTTGGGTTTGGTTCCTAACTCAATGAGTCAACTTCCAGAAGTGGAACCAACCCAATTGGTCTCGTAGTTCATGAGATATAACATTTACAACATAACCTAACAGCAGGTCTAACAGCTCAGCTTTGCATCACGTTTTTGTAAAATCATAAAAGTATACTTCCACTTATCCAAAAATTACGAATTTATACTTTATGAAAACTAGACTCAACCTAGTTTACTGCAGTACCCACAATCTCAACCAATTTTCACGTTTACACTTCGTTACAGTCACTTGAACATCGTACATACATTCTGTCCAGATTCTGTTCACATCAAAACTCAACAATTTCACTAGCCATGGATCACAAATAAATCATATAACATGCTAGACACTAATACTACTATCCATGCAACTCAATTACACCATACATACAAGATTAGGGTTTGTGTTTTAACTCAAATCAAAGACAACAATCAATCAAGCAACAACATCAATACTAGTTATCAATCATCATGAATTCAACAACCACCATGTTAACTCATACATACATAAGAAAATCGGCTGCCTAGGGTTTTTGATTAACCCATTAAACATCAAAATCAAACAACAAGAAGATAAAGGATGATCAATTATACCTTCCTAGCACCTAGTTCTTGGATTAAACACTTGATTAAGGCTTGAATGTGTGTATGGAAGTGACGGCAGCCAAGGGTGGGGTGGGAGCTTGTTCCGATCGGGTTTTTGAAGAAAGAATAATAATAGGTTAGGGTTTAGTTAAGGATATATTTATAATAATACAAGTTACACTCTAGTCCCTAATCTTTCAAGTGTTACATCTCTAGCCTAAACTAGTTGGTTCTTGTTTCTTGTTTAACATTCCACATAACAATCAAGTAACACACATATATCTAACACATAATACTCACATAATTAGTGTTTTGACGTTTGTCGTTTATTTATCAATCGTTCGCGTCAACTCGTTTGCGTTTCGGTGCAAATCCCGAAAGACTACACATGTAGTAAGTGTTAAGCGTCATTTAAACCTTAGTTTAAATGTAATGAAGTGTGCGTTATAGATTCAACGATCTTAAAGTTTGAATTGACGGAGTTGAGTTAACGGGGTTAACCTGAAATTGACGATTGTCACAACCATTACCAACAAACAAAACAAATCCAAACAATTAATTTTGTTTTTACCCGAACCTCATCCAATAAGTGTGTTCACTAAATTTTGTTGAATATAACGAAGAACCGGGTCTCGAATATCTTAACATACTACCTGAAAATGGAGAACTCGCAATCTTCTCCCAAAAAGCGGCTAACTGAATTTAGATAAACTCACCGGTTTCGGGTGCTTGAAGGCACCCCTCAGACTCACATGGAAATCCGGAGACTGATCCTCCGTTGTCGTGTAAAAACTGCTTGCCATTCCGAACTCTGCCATATTCATCTGATATGTATTTCGACCCAACGCAAACGATACCACATCAGGCTGACTAAAATATCCATCTGTATACTGAAAAGTGCACAAGAACTCCAAAGTCAACTCTTTATACTGTGGCCCATTGAGACATAACATCGCTTTAAATTTCGGGCCCAACAACTTTTCAAATCGTTCCCTCTGACCGATAGTATCCAACAAACTCCAATCGATGGTCTTGAAAGTAAGCAAATAGGAAGAAATAAGATTACCCAACTTGGTGTATTCTTCTAAATCTTCAGAAAAGTGAAGTAACGAGCTTTCACGGATATTATTACTTTTTCTTCTCGGGAAAATAGCTCTATCTATATAATTAATAACCCGTTTATTTTGCCTAGCAATCTCAACATCAGCCGGCCCGCCTTTTGGACGCGGAACCGGGCCTCTCCTACGCTTTCCAGCTCCTTGGGACACCTCCGTACCGGACATCCTGAAAACAAAAACAGACAAGCAAACAAACAATGGGAGTAAGTAAACTAATAAGTAAAAACAAAAAATAATTTTGTATTTTTTGGATTATTTTTAAATAAACTGAAAAATAAAAATTTTGGAAACCCGGGTTACAAAAAACATTTCAAACCGAGCTCGTCCGAATGGTAATTGAGTACGAATGAGCGGTTTTATGATCACATAAACCTAACAAAAAATCCAAATTTTAAAACAAAGTTAGTCTACAAAACCGACACTACAACACAGACTCAACATACACTACATCCTCCCGGCACTTTATTGTCCCAATTAAGTCCAAGTGCAAACCAACCGTACATTGAGTCAAAAACGAGTGGAAAACCAATTTGCAAAATATATAGTTAATAAAAACCTTATTCCATCTCGTTTCGACCTCGAAAAATTACATGCTCAACCTCCCAAATCGAACCCCAACACTTATCCTCTCGGTTAAACCGAAACGCAACCTCAAAAAAACTTTCAAAAATTATCAACCAGTCTAACCGCACCCTACAAACTAAAACAATATCTCAAACCAAACCAACCTACAACCATTAACCAACACTTCCAACTAGTAACCTTAACCAAACCCGAAAACCGGCTAGAACAATTACTTAAAGATAAAAACAAAACTAAACTAACAGTACAAAACAAAGTACACGAATACAAGAAATCATACCTGAGATGGAGTAAACAAGGATTAAAGTGGCAAAAAATTTGAAAGTGACAATGATTCTTGTGACTTGAATGGTGAAGAATAAGTGAAAGTTGATGGTGGGTTTTAATGATTTGATAATATTATGATGAATTAGTGGTTTAATTTGGTGAAAGAGGTGTAAAATTGGTGGATTTGGTAAAAAAGTGGGCTAGGGTTCGTGGGTTTTGGGTGAGGGAGAAAGAGGGATGTGAAAATTTGGGAAAAAGTGAGTATAATATGGTTAAAAAAATCCAATTTGGAATATACCTGGCCGCACTGTGCGGCCAGGTTTGGGACCCTGGCCGCGCATCGCGGCGTGCCTGGGCGGGTCGTTTCTTGGCCGCGCTATGCGGTCAACTAGCTTGGCCTCGTCACGAGGCGTTTTTTTTCCAGAAAGTTTCGATTTTTGGTAGCCTAAATGCCTTAGAAAAATTTTAAAAAAATTACCAAGCCTTTTTGTACCCATTTTATGTCATTTTTATGTGCAAAACTTAGCTGGAACATTCGAATTCTAGTAAATTCCTCTATCCATGATGGTAAAGATTCCTTGAAACGACTCAACGACACAAACAAAACTACAAAAACTATTGTAAATTACTCAAAGAAAATTAAAAACTCAAAATAAAAATAAATATAAAAATTAGATAGAAAATACAAACTCTACACTTGAGTTTTCACTCAAGAACTCCTCTGATCATTCAAATTGATGGATCGAGGGGAGTTTCCTCCACCTCGATTGAGTCCTTCGGCCCTCCAAGATAATGTTTTAAACATGGCCGTTCACCTTCCACGAAGTTCAATTGTCCGGATTCTCTAGCTCCACCGCTCCATACAGGAAAACTTCTTTCACCAAATATGGTCCCGTCCACTTTGATCTTAATTTACCTGCAAATAACTTCAAACGTTAAATAATAATACTCTACCACCTTTCTAAAACTCTTAACCTTCCTTCAGCCGTCGATCATGCAAATAACCAAACAAACTTGTCGACCGGGGTCGAATCACAGCTATAAAGTCGACTCTTAACTCTATTCCGACTTATTATTCTCTTTGTTTAAAGCTCTAGAAGGAGTTGTGGATAAACTCAAGAAATTGAGAAGGGTGTTCTTTTGGGGTGGAACGGAAGAGAAGTCGAAAATCAAGTGGGTGGCTTGGGAAAAGGTAACTTTGCCTCTTAAGTATGGAGGCCTCGGACTTGGTAGATTACATGATACAAATGCGGCCTTGTTTGCAAAATGGTGGTGGCGCTTTGAAAATGAGAAGGGGAGGCTATGGTGGGAAGTTATTTGGTCGCTTCATCATTCCTCTAAATCGTGGTCGGCGATCCCGGCAAAACTATCGATTTCGGGACATTGGAGCGTAATTATAAATGTCAATTCGGTCGGTCAAGAAGTCGGGTCGGACTTGAGTTCATGTTTTTGACATATAGTTAAAAATGGGGTGACGACATGGTTCTGGTTGGATGCTTGGAACGGGCCTATTCCTTTAAGAATTCGCTTTTATAATCTCTTCCGACTTGAGAAAGCTAATGATTGTTAGGTTGTTGGTCGCCTATTTATGCTTGATGGTTTGATTTGTGGCCGTTGGGAGTGGGTTAGGGAGCCCGCAGGGGTGAATGAAATAGAGGAGTTAAGACAATTACTCCAAGTTTGTGAAGGGGTTCGTATGTTGCCGGGAGGACGTGGTCCCCTGTAAATTTGGTAGTGCAAGTGGATTTTCAATTAAAGATGGATTGAAAAAGCTAATTATGACCTCACCCGATGTCATAGATTTCATTTTTTATTGGAATAGGTTGGTGCTGAGGAATGTTGGTTTGGTTTCATGGCGCACGGCTCTGGATCGGTTACCAACTTTTGACGCTATGGTAAAAAGGAATATTCCAGTTAGTTCATCTATTTGTCCAATTTGTGAGAGGTGGAGGAATTGGTAGAACATCTATTTGTTTAGTGTGATCTTGCTCAAATCATTTGGAGCGTTATTGCCCAATGCTGTAAGCTTCCTTTAGTCTATTATCTAGTTTTAGAGATGTGTTGGAGCTATATGAATATGCTTCATTATCAAAGGAGACGTCAAAGTGTTCCAAGCTGTATGTTTAATCGCGATATAGTGTATGTGGAAAAAGAGAAATTAAGGTAAGGTAATGGGGTTCCTTTGGATTCAAATCTGAAGCTTGGTGGAGGAAATTAAGGTAATGGGGTTTCTTTGGATTAAAAGTAGGGGGGTCTCTCTTGGGAGGGTAGCCACCAACTACCAGCTACAGCTTTCAGCCACCAACTACCAGCTTTCAGTTACAACTATCAGCTAGTTTTGCCAAACACACCCTATATTTTAATGTTAAATAGACATAATAGGTACTGTACCTATATCTCACTTTTTTGACAATATAAGAAAAGTGGCAGTTAATGGCTATAGATCTCTATATATATAATAAATGAAAATAGATTTTGATACGTGTTACCACCACATGCATTTGGCACACGTGTCAGCTCCACCTTTAATTTAGTAACGTGTTCACAAAATAGAAAGTCACGTCTTGAAAGTCTTCCTGTGGAAGCATTTGGTACAAGATTCTTCTGACATCTTTATTAGGTTTTGTTTCTTTATCATTCAAAATCAAAAATTTGAATCACATTATACTTCCATCTCTCTCTCTCTCTTGAAATAATCTTGAACCTCAACAAGAATCCTAGATCTAATCAGCTCTCCATCGGAAAACCCCAACAAGCGAGGCGTCTTCGCAGCCGTCAGCCTCCTCCTCTTCGCCTCCGTCAACCAAATCTTCCGTCGAAACAGGTATGATTTTTAATTCCCAAGAACAATTTTCATTTTCAATACCCATTAACAAGCTTTACCACAACGTTTAATTTCTGCTCCAATCGGTTTTATTTTGCATTCTAGACTACAGATTCAGAATCGTTTTGTTTATGCGGTGGTGGTTCTACTTTCAGATTCAGAATCTTCTGTGAAGGTAATTGATTTGATTAATTTTGTATTATATGTTGTGAGTGAAAGTTATTCAATTTGGCTCTTGAGATGTCGATTAATCTGGGGTTTCAAGAATGTTGATACAATTTAGGGATTTTGTCACTGGATGCCTCAATTTTGTTTATATTTGTGAATGCTTTGCACGCCATATGTCCATGTTGAAGAATATGGTTCTCTAACTAAAACAATTTTTTAACTATTTAATTTCTTACACCACCTACAATTGCATCCGTTGGATCTTAAAGTTTTGGAACAAACAATTCAATGCAAGTATTTTTCATCTTTTTGGTTTTGTAATTATTATCTATATGCCTGTTGGATTTTTTGTTTTCAAAAACAGATTCTAAATGTTTAAATAAATAATACAGGGTGAAATAGAAGCAAAGTTAAGATTTATTATATATTTGCTTTATTTCATGAAACCATTGAATCATGCAACGGTCGAAAACGAAAATATTATTTCATTCTGCATATGTTCAAGGTAGTAAAAAGCAATGAAAATTAATCAAAAGCTATCATATGTGTTTTGAGATAGATTATTGTTGGTTAATTTACATTTTATAACTTATTTTAAAACGGTTTTTAACATTTTGTTGTTGATGTATGTTTGTAGCATATTCTATTAGGTAGATTACTCGGAGGAACCTAATGAGTTTGGTAGGATATGGTGCAGAAAAGAGAGAACATTTGCTCATACATGTCTATATGAGGAAAGACAGTCTAGCTTCTCATCTGTACAGTAAGTGGTCAATTAACTTTCTCATATATTGTAACATTGTTAATATAAATAATTAATAAACTCTTAAATGTGTTATTATTAGTAAAAAGCATATTTATGTAGTTAGTTGTAATGTTGATGTTTGTTTGGAAATGTTTAGTGTCAATTTGGTATATTCTCTTTACCAGTGAACTTTGATCCATTTTGGTTGATCATGTTATAAAAATAGAAATTATATTAGGAAGTAACATTGGAGATCATTGTTATATTCTCATAATTTTCTTGATACACACAGACACAGGTAGACAATTCGTGCTTGTCGTATGTTTTGCAATGACCCTTAATAAGAGTCAAAGATAATTATTATTTGAGGTTATTTATAAATGCTTGTTAAACATATCTATTAGTTAGTTTGGTTAATGAGAATTTATTTGAAAGTTTCTCACCTAATTGAAGATTAAGTATGTGTATTTAGTGTTTTTAATGTTACACATCATTTCAAAATTTCAACCGTATATGGGTTTTCTAATAAAGCTTTCAAATAAATATTTATAACAAACCTTCTAAACAAATATATCTTACGAACATTTGTGAAAATGGAGACATGGACTTCTACTTGGTGATAGGAACCAACACGTGTCCAAATATTCTAACTTAACTTATTTAGGTACATGTTAATTTGATTTTTCAAATTTTAAAGATCATATTTATTAATTAATTTTTTTAAACCTGTGTGTAACACGGGATATAAGTTTGTTTTTAGATATATTTAGATGTTTAACGGAGTAGTTGGAGCTTTTAATAAAACGTATAAAATTACTAAAATGAGCATAACTAAAAACAATAATGATAAATATATTTATTTTGGAAGGTTATTTAAGTAAATTAACATACTAAAAGCTTGTAGATCTTTATAAACGCTACTAGTAGAAGCTTTAAGATTTAAGCTTTTTCTTCTGACTTAAAAGCTTCAAGCTCCTTGAATCAAACAGAGCTTTTAATTGAGTAGAAGCTTTTTCTTAAAAGCTTGAAGCTCAATATACCCATAATCTAATCTATTTTGTTTCTTCTTCCTAAAACGTTTTTACCTGCAATTCCACCGTTAACGCCAATTTTGGTTCACTAAAAAGGTTCCTAGTGCTTTATTCATCATTTTTTTTCTTTGAACGGTGGGTATTTGAGCTTAAACATGAAGATCGAACTATTAATTACCCTAAAAATATGGTTTGGACGGTGCGTGCCCACCCTCATTAGACACTGAATCCGCACATGCCTTGAACGATATTAATTAATGTATTAATGTACAGAAAATAAATGGTAGGTGTTTAATTTTAGAAAACCCATATAGGGTTTTCTAATAAAGCTTTCAAATAAATATTTATAACAAACCTTCTAAACAAATATATCTTACGAACATTTGTGAAAATGGAGACATGGACTTCTACTTGGTGATAGGAACCAACACGTGTCCAAATATTCTAACTTAACTTATTTAGGTACATGTTAATTTGATTTTTCAAATTTTAAAGATCATATTTATTAATTAATTTTTTTAAACCTGTGTGTAACACGGGATATAAGTTTGTTTTTAGATATATTTAGATGTTTAACGGAGTAGTTGGAGCTTTTAATAAAACGTATAAAATTACTAAAATGAGCATAACTAAAAACAATAATGATAAATATATTTATTTTGGAAGGTTATTTAAGTAAATTAACATACTAAAAGCTTGTAGATCTTTATAAACGCTACTAGTAGAAGCTTTAAGATTTAAGCTTTTTCTTCTGACTTAAAAGCTTCAAGCTCCTTGAATCAAACAGAGTTTTTAATTGAGTAGAAGCTTTTTCTTAAAAGCTTGAAGCTCAATATACCCATAATCTAATCTATTTTGTTTCTTCTTCCTAAAACGTTTTTACCTGCAATTCCACGCCAATTTTGGTTCACTAAAAAGGTTCCTAGTGCTTTATTCATCATTTTTTTTCTTTGAACGGTGGGTATTTGAGCTTAAACATGAAGATCGAACTATTAATTACCCTAAAAATATGGTTTGGACGGTGCGTGCCCACCCTCATTAGACACTGAATCCGCACATGCCTTGAACGATATTAATTAATGTATTAATGTACAGAAAATAAATGGTAGGTGTTTAATTTTAGAAAACCCATATAGGGTTATCTAATAAAGCTTTCAAATAAATATTTATAACAAACCTTCTAAACAAATATATCTTACGAACATTTGTGAAAATGGAGACATGGACTTCTACTTGGTGATAGGAACCAACACGTGTCCAAATATTCTAACTTAACTTATTTAGGTACATGTTAATTTGATTTTTCAAATTTTAAAGATCATATTTATTAATTAATTTTTTTAAACCTGTGTGTAACACGGGATATAAGTTTGTTTTTAGATATATTTAGATGTTTAACGGAGTAGTTGGAGCTTTTAATAAAACGTATAAAATTACTAAAATGAGCATAACTAAAAACAATAATGATAAATATATTTTTTTTGGAAGGTTATTTAAGTAAATTAACATACTAAAAGCTTGTAGATCTTTATAAACGCTACTAGTAGAAGCTTTAAGATTTAAGCTTTTTCTTCTGACTTAAAAGCTTCAAGCTCCTTGAATCAAACAGAGCTTTTAATTGAGTAGAAGCTTTTTCTTAAAAGCTTGAAGTTCAATATACCCATAATCTAATCTATTTTGTTTCTTCTTCCTAAAACGTTTTTACCTGCAATTCCACCGTTAACGCCAATTTTGGTTCACTAAAAAGGTTCCTAGTGCTTTATTCATCATTTTTTTTCTTTGAACGGTGGGTATTTGAGCTTAAACATGAAGATCGAACTATTAATTACCCTAAAAATATGGTTTGGACGGTGCGTGCCCACCCTCATTAGACACTGAATCCGCACATGCCTTGAACGATATTAATTAATGTATTAATGTACAGAAAATAAATGGTAGGTGTTTAATTTTACTACTCGGCCGAACCAACAACCCACCATGTGAATGCATTGTATTCACTAGGAAAACTAACCTAGCAAATTAATTATCGAATAAGAAAAGTACAAAACACATTAAATATACATACAATGCAACATAAGGTCGTTGGGTGGTGTTTGGACTTAAGTTAACTAGGCCCGCATATGAATGTGTATGATCGCTCAATAAATGTTTGGTTGTTTTATGTATATATGAAGTTTGAAATTTGAATAGAGTTCCACAACTAGCGTCTAATATGTATGGACAGTTGTGGTTCTATAAAATCCAGTTGTGGTTTACTCTGAAACTTTAATATATATATGTTACATGTCTCTGCTCATCTCCAAGGTACCTGGCTTCCTTAAGTTGTAGTTTATTTCATTAGTTTTCATCTAGTTGCCTTTATGCTTATTCTATGTGCGATCATCTAGTTAAAATAAATACCAAGATCCCATATCCATGAACGAAACACCCTTTTCGGTAATTTGACTTAATTGTAGGTTGTTACTTAGCAAAATGTCGGTTATATTATGATGCAAAAAAAAATAAATAAATAACAACCAACTTTGGATCATATTACCAAATACATAATAATTTAGTTTGAAAAGGTTTTATATATCTTTTGGTATGTATGTACAATACCCAACATTATTCGGTATCTTTTATTTTATTTTTGAGTGGATCGTCATCTTACATAAATAGACTGTTTTGTGTTACAGGCCTCCTTTTCCTTAACACTCGCAACTTGCAATTCTGATGGAGAAGTCAAAAGGAAAACAAACCAAAAACAACAATTCTCTATAAATGAAAATGCAAGTACTCTCATGTCTCATATACATTCTTCCTCCAATAATGACATGAATGATGGTTTACACGTTAGATCATATTTACTAACTCCAAACAAATTTAACTCATCAATGGCTTCTTCATTATCCTTATCTTGTTCTCGTCTTTTGCTTTTCAGTTATGGAGTCATGATGTTTTTCTTAGCTTTAAAGGAGAAGCAACTCTCAAGACAACAGACACGGTAGGCATGTGTCCGTCTGGTCGACGTCGTGAGATCTTGCCAAGGGAATACTAGGAGATGGAAAGAACATTGCCGAGTTCTAAGGAGCACGACGCTGAGAAATCTTTTTGGTTTAATTCTCCCCCTGGTTGATTGTCACACCCGACTCCATGGGCTTAGGCGTGTGACCATAGTTGGTACCTGTTTCGAGAATATATCAAAGTATGTTTTATGTATCAGAAATCTTTATAGATTAAAATATTCATTTATAGAAAACTTGGGAATTAAACACTTAGTATTGTCTTGTAAAACATTAAACATGATAAAACATTTATTTACACATTTTACGTAATTAAAACCAAAGTGAGCCATCGGATTTTCTAACAGCTATATCCTCCATCTTAGGGGTGTTCACCGTTCGGTTTCAAACCGTGAAACCGCCCAAACCGGTCATCGGTTTGGTTTCACGGTCGATTTTTTTACTTATCTTTCGACCGGTCGGTTTCAATATTTTCAAACCGTATCAAACGGTTTGGTTTGCGGTTTATACCGAAAACCAACCGCATAAAACCGGACCAAACCGTAAGAATTAACTATACTAAATTTTTTGAAATATTTCATATTATTAGGCATAATTAAAAATAAATTTGATTTAACTCTATTCAAATCAAAGTAAATTAAAAGTGGGATAAGTTTCATATCCTCATATCTCAACACAGCAAAGCAAACCGACCCTTTCTGTATTTTCTAAATTCTAAATTTTGACCCTAAAAAGTATTTTCTGTTGGAAATCTTGTATTATAAAATGCAGAAAATTAAACGAAAATAAACGAAGCAGTAAACCGGGCTTGTGTTTAACACAATTCCCTTAAACAGATTCTCGGTCTGTTCTCAGGGTACTCCGGTTCGAAACAGAATCGGTGCTCTGCCGGACTCGGGCACTTGCCTGAAACGAAATCGGAAATAACAATGTTGCAGTAGGAAGAAGATGAAGTGTGTTTGTTTTTTTGGTGTGTCTACAAATGAAGAATGTCATGGTATTTATAACCAAGAGTCATAACCATATAATCAACTCTTAGTTATGACCATTAAAGAATATTAAATAATAATAATACTCATCCAATAACCATTATCAAAAAGAATTGAAACTGAAACACAATAATCATAATCATTATGATTATTAATGGTATTGACTAGACCAACATATTTTTGAATTTCAAAACCGAATTCAAAAAATCGTCTGACGCGGGCTCGGGTTTTCGGAGTTGCATTCGTGTCTGCGGGATGTGCGGGCACGCACGAGTTCGATGAATTTCTAGTCCAGAAATCCAAATTTGCAACCCCCCAGCGCGCGCATAGAACTTGTGGTAAAACATGTTACAAAGAATTCAAATGGGTGTAAGGGCTCCACCTTATAAACCATTAATTATTTTGTTCCCAATCCGATATGGGACAAACATTTACCACTTCCACCACTTCCTTCATTCACACACTTAAAACTTCCAACAATCCCCCACATGAATGGAGGTCGAAACAACAATATTATTCCGATTAGATTTCAACAATTGAATCTTGCATACAATAGGTAGGTGTTATCCTTTGAACCTTTGCTTATGAAGCATACTTAGCCCACTGGCTCTGAGTAGACAGTGATGTCTTTGAACTCGTCTGCCGTTTGTGTAGACGACAATATACTTCACACAAGACTCTCCTTGACAAAGTCAAGTCCTCATAGTTATGTTCGTTATGGTCATGAACATGCGCCTGGTTCTGCAAGAGCTATTAAGTATTGTGCCCAACAACACCCTTCGAAGCGACCCCACTTCTCTCTCACATAGGTGATTCACCATATATGACTACCTTGGTCGAATCATTAAAAGCCATATGCTTAGCCTCACACTTGTCACTTTTAGGAATGGACTAGGAAGGTTACCTTGCTACGTGGTAAACACCCTTTTAAAATTGTAGGGTTATCCCCCCCCCCACACAGTGACCGCACTAATTCATACAAGTAGGTTTTCCTATTGAACTCAACTCTTGGGATCTCCAGTCTGTTGAGTTAGGTTTCCTTCGCATGAACTTTAATTTTTCAAGGGCTTCAGTCCCATTCCCATGGACGACTTCTGAACTAACTCTCTACTTAGGCCTTTTGTTAGCAGATCCGCAATATTATCCTTTGACTTCACGTAGTCAACAGTGATAATTTCAGTAGATATTAGTTGTCGTACCGTATTATGTCTACGTCTAATATGTCTATTCTTACCATTATACATTGTGCTATGAGCTCTGCCAATTGCCGATTGGCTATCACAATGTATACAGATGGCCGATGTCGGCTTAGGCCATCTTGGTATATCCTCAACAAATTGACATAACCATTCTGCCTCTTCGCCCGCTTTATCTAGGGCGATGAATTCTGATTCCATCGTGGATCTAGCTATAACCGTTTGTTTAGACGATTTCCACGATATAGCAGCACCTCCAAGTGTGAATACATACCACTTGTTGCTCTAGAATCATTCGTGTCAGATATCCAATTTGCATCACAATGTCCTTCGACAACTGCAGGATATTTGTTATAATGTAACCCGTATTCTCTAGTGTATCTTAGGTACCGAAGCAACCGAATCACACAATTCCAATGACTTGAACTTGGGTTGCTTGTGTATCTACTTAGATTGCTCACAGCATATGCTAGTCGGGTCTAGTGCAACTCATAAGATACATCAAACTGCCAATAATTCTTGAGTATTCCAACTGGTTAACGGGTTCACCTCTATTCTTAGCTAGATGTTGACTCGTGTCAATGGGAGTTCTAGCTACAATAGAGTCATTCGCATTAAACTTCTCAAGAATTTTGCTCACGTAATGGGATTGACTTAAAACAAGTCCGTTTTGGGTTCGTGTGATTTTAACTCCCAAAATCACATCCGCAAAACCCATGTCCTTCATGTCAAATCTTGCTTTTAGCATGTTCTTTGTGGACGTTATGATTTTGTCATCACTTCCAGCAATGAGCATATCATCTACGTATAAACACAAAATGACATATCCATCGGATGTGTCCTTCACGTATACACATTTGTCACATTCATTGATTTTGAACCCAACATCAAGCATGACATGATCAAACTTTTGGTGCCATTGTTTAGGAGCTTGTTCCAATCCATACAAGGATTTCACAAGTTTACATACTTTCTTTTCTTGCCCAACGGCTATGAAGCCTTTGGGTTGTTCCATGTAAATCTCTTCCTCTAGATTTCCATTCAAGAAAGCCGTTTTTACATCCATTTGGTGAACTTCCAAGTTTCTGATGGCGGCAATGGCAAGCACCAACCTTGTAGATGTTATTCGCGTAACCGGCGAATATGTATCAAAGTAATCTAAACCTTCTCGTTGTTTATATCCTTTGATCACCAGCCTTGCCTTATACTTATCGATGGCGCCATCAGGTTTCATCTTCTTTTTGAAGATCCATCGATATCCTAGTGGTTTACACCCTTGAGGAAGATCCACTAGTTCCCACGTATGATTTTGTAAGATAGAATCTATCTCACATTTGATGGCCTCCCTCCACTGAGGTCCTTCAGAGCGATACGTTTGAGGTTCCTCTTCTACCATGTAGGTAAGGAAATCAGGGCCAAAGGATTTTTCAGTCCTTTGCCGTTTGCATTTTCTGATTTCAACCTCCTCTATCTCAGATTGTTCCCGAGGTTCATCTCCAGTACTCTCGTTTTGAATACTTTCCTCAATCGGTCTAGAATAGCTCGGTTTTCTTTTTTCCAAACATGGGAACTTATATTCAAACCATGATGCATCCTTTGCTTCTATTATGGTGCCATTGTTTATTCCGGGATTCTTGGAATTATGCACAAGAAATCGATATGAACAACCGGGAAGGGTATATCCTATAAATACACAATCCACGGTTTTGGGTCCTATTAGTAGGCATTTTGGTGGAGTCACCACTACCTTGGCTAGGCACCTCCACACTCTCAAGTATTTATATGGTGGTTTAATTCTCGTCCATAACTCATATGGAGTTAGATCTTTCTTTTTATTCGGTATCATGTTTAAGACATAATTAGCCGATAAGATTGATTCCCCCCACATGTCCGGGCTTACCCCAGAACTTATCATCATGGCATTCATCATTTCCTTTAAGGTTCGGTTCTTACGTTCCGCTATGCCATTTGATTTAGGGGAGTAAATAGGCGTGACTTCATGTATGATTCCTTCTTTTTCACACAAGTCAATACAAGGTGAAACATACTCACCTCCTCGGTCACTCCTTACTCTTTTAATTTTTCGCTTTAGTTGATTCTCAACTTCGGCTTTAAATAAGATAAACTTATCAATAGCCTCGTCCTTACTCTTAAGTAAGTAAACATAGCAATATCTTGTACTATCATCAATGAACGTGATAAAGTACTTGTTCCCACCACGAGTAGGAATTGCTTTTAGATTGCACACATCGGTGTGAATAATCTCGAGGGGTTCGGTAAATCGTTCAATCTTTTTGAATGACGATCTCGTTTGTTTTGATTCGACGCAAGTTTCACATTTATTATTTGAGTCGATATCGAATGTTGGTATGCATTTAAGTTTAATCAAACGTCGAATGGAATTAAAATTAACATGACCTAGTCTACCATGCCAAACATTAGAAGACTCAAGCATATAAGCAGAACTAGTAGCATTCTAATTCATATTGTTAAACACGGTTACATTCAACTTGAACATACCATTAAGGGCATAGCTCTTACCAACATACACACCATTTTTGGTCAACACGACTTTATCAGACTCAATCACCATTTTGAACCCAAACTTGTTCAACTATCACCCCGACACAAGATTCTTACGAATTTCGGGAACATACAACACATTTGACAAAGTGAGTTCTTTTCCCGAAGTCATCTTCAAAACCACATTCCCCTCACCTTTGACTTCGGCCGTAGATGAGTTTCCCATAAACACCTTTTCTCCATTAGTCACCTCTTTGAAAGTGCTAAAGAGACTTTTGTCAAAACACACATGACGGGTAGCCCCTGTATCAACCCACCAATCTTTGTTATTTTTTCCAACCAAGTTAACTTCGGTGACCATAATCGAGAGGTTCGTGACCACCGCAACGAGGTTCTCAACCTCACGAACCATGTTAACTTGTCGAGCATTTTCTTTCTTTGGAAGCTTGCACTCATTGGCCCTATGGCCTTGCTTTCCACAATTGTAGCAAGTTCCTTGGAACTTCTTTTTCTTCCCAACTCTTCCCTTAGGACCAAGGTTGAAGCCTTTCCTATGATTTTTCTTTCCACCATTTTTACCCTTTGAAGATTGGCCATGTTCAACAACATTGGCCTTTGTTGTTCCGGGACCGTCAATTCTTTTTAGTGCAATTTTATTGTCTTCTTCAAGACGAAGACGAACAACAAGATCTTCAATGGTCATCTCCTTTTGCTTATGCTTTAGATAGTTCTTGAAATTGACCCAACTTGGTGGTAGCTTTTCAATGATACAAGCAACTTGGAATGTCTCACTAAGAGACATCCCTTCCGCATGAATATCATGAAGAACAACTTGCAAATCTTGGACTTGACTCATAAAAGTTTTTGAGTCTATCATTTTAAAGTCCAAAAACTTAGCCACCACGAATTTCTTAGTACCCGGCATCTTCGGTTTTGTATTTGCGGTACCAACGACTCCCATAATTCTTTGGCAGTCTTGGCCTTACAATACACGTTATAAAGTGCATCAACCATGTCATTCAAGACATAGTTCCGGCACAAGAAATCCGAATGATTCCAAGAGTGAACCGCGCTCACTGACAGCGCCTCCGTTGCCCCTTCATCAACATGAGGAACATTTTCAGTCAAGAACCTCGCAAGGTTCAAAGTGGTCAAATAAAAGAACATCTTTTGTTGCCACAGTTTGAAATTCACACCGGCGAACTTTTCCGATTTCTCAGCATGAGACGGGATAGCAGGAGGTAGCGGAGCGATGGCAGAAACGTTAGCACTCATGGGTTGGGATTCCATTCTGGAACGAAATACAAGAATAATAATAAGTAATCTGTTTAAGTTTGTTGGAAATCTTGTATTATAAAATGCAGAAAATTAAACGAAAATAAACGAGCAGTAAACCGGGCTTGTGTGTAACACAATTCCCTTAAATAGATTCTCGGTCTGTTCCCAGGGTACTCCGGTTCGAAACAGAATCGGTGCTCTGCCGGACTCGGACACTTGTCTGAAACGAAATCGGAAATAACAATGTTGTAGTAGGAAGAAGATGAAGTGTGTTTGTTTTTTTTGGTGTGTCTACAAATGAAGAATGTCATGGTATTTATAACCAAGAGTCATAACCATATAATCAACTCTTAGTTATGACAATTAAAGAATATTAAATAATAATACTCATCTAATGACCATTATCAAAAAGAATTGAAACTGAAACACAATAATCATAATCATTATGATTATTAATGGTATTGACTAGAACAACATATTTTGAATTTCAAAACCGAATTCAAAAAATCGTCTAACGCGGGCTCGGGTTCTCGGAGTTGCATTCGTGTCCTCGGGACGTGCGAGCACGAACGAGTTAGATGAATTTCTAGTCCAGAAACCCAAATTTGCACCCCCCCTGCGCGCGCGTATAACTTGTGGTAAAACATGTCACAAAGAATTCAAATGGGTGTAAGGGCTCCACCTTATAAACCATTCATTATTTTTTCCCCAATCCGATGTGGGACAAACATTTACCACTTCCACCACTTCCTTCATTCACACACTTAAAACTTCCAACTTCCAATATTTTCTACCAGTGTAATATCATGGTAATCTAATGTTAATTGTTTAAAAGCAAGATGTTTCCAAGTTCATGTTGAAATCGGTTATGTACCTTGGTTTCCTTAACTTTTCAGCTAAAACCGCTTATTTTAGACATCTCGTTTAAAAGCCAAACGAGCCCAAACCGTGAAACCTAACCGGAACCAAACCGTTTCTGACGGTTTAGTTTGGTTTGGTTTAAGAGTTTTACGATTTGGTTTTGTTTTACAAAATAAAAAACCGTAACCAACGGTTTGGTTTACGGTTCAACCTAAAAACCTCGAAAACCGGACCGTGAACCCCCTACTCCATCTTGCTAACATAATCTCCTAATGATTACTTGTAAATCAGTTTTATAAAATACATTAGCAACAATTATTGGTTAACACACTGACACTAAACCATTTGTATAAACCTTTAGCTTTAATGTAACAACTCAGCGGCCTTATAGATCGGTATAACAAATATATCACAAAGTTAAGCCCTAACGACCATATAGGCTGGCTCAATGATACTAAACGCGATGGGGTATGCCTACCCTTTGACGACATATGTATGGATCCAGGATCATGTATATCTAATTTGAAACAAAGCGAATACTAAAGTTTTAGGGCCCACTTTTTGACTCATTGAAACAACTTAATTAAATAGTTTAAAAGAGTTAGGGCGTATTCACCTTTTAATGAGTTGTTTAATTAACAAATTCTATGTATTTGATAAACGATTACCTCATACCAATAGTTGGAGAATAATAGTTTAATAATTTATTTATATCAAATGATCTAGTTTAAGACATTTAGTATGGTAAGATAGCTTTAAATCTTGATAATATATTTTGTAGTTAAACTATTACTTTAAACATGTAGTCTATAAAACCATACCTTTTGATATTGACATTTCTTCTTGTATTAGAAATCATCAAAATTCTACGTTTCTTTGTTTATAAAACTTTTTTGTTTCTTCCTTTAGAAAAAACAACTTTTGTTAAAAACTTTTCATTTAAAACCTTTATCGTACCTTAACAAGTTTAACAACTAGCTAGGAAGCGATGGTTATAACTTCTTTCTATCAAGTAGAACCGTCACGCTCTTCTAGATATGAGATCCGGGCTACTTGAAACCGAAACAATGCTAGAAGTGGTTTGGGTTTATAAGAGGGTGGAGAAATTCAAGTTTTGATGAATGAAAATAAACTCTCAAGTCTCTATTTAAGTGTTAGGAAAGCTTAATGATATACGCTTATTTGCTAGTCTTGTCATTTTTAACCACAATCCAAAACCCGACTAGCATAACTAATAAACCCGAACTTGAAAGTACCCGTACGCATGAAACCCGAAGTCGAATCTAACTAACCCGAACTAATACGAGTAGAGTATCGATTACTTTTAATAGGTTTTGGGTAAACATGAAAGACCCGAATAACACATTTGACTAAGTATTCTATATCATATGCTTAGCAATTCTATATTCAGTTATTATATCATATGCTTAGCAATTCAAAGAATTACCCAATTCCTTTTTTAATTCGCATATTATTGTTGGGTTTTAACAAGATTATCAAAGTGATAAAATCCCTATTTTACCAAAAACGCAGCGGATATAAAAGTTTTAAATCTTGTTAATATGATATGTATAAAACCAATTTTAAACATGCAAAACCCAAACCCGGATCCAAATACTAATTACACACTATCAAATACATGCATGTCACTATAAGTCCATGCATGTTACTACTACCTTTCAATATGACAAAACCGGGTGAAAGAGATGATGATTGAAAGGTAAGAACTTGAATATGGAAGCTCCTCAAGCTAGCATACCCCAAGCTTCAACAACACACCACTTCTAGCTAGGATTTGCACTTGAAATTTTCTTCTTCTTTTCTTATGTTGGATGAAAATACCCAAGAGAGGAAGAGAGAAAAGTTTACTTGGAAATTATGTGTGTTATGAAAGAATGAAAGAGAAAGACTTGGTTTTATTTAAAGGCATCTTTCTCTCCACCAATAATAACCATTGCATGTCTCCACTCACCTTGCATGTCTCCACTCAAACATATAATAATATTACATTTGAAAGAGTTATTATCTTTTTCTTTTATAAAACTTTAAACATATATATATATATATATATATATATATATCCATACATATATACTTTTATAAGTTTATAACTTATAACTTATAAAACCTATTATATGTTAAGACACATGCTTGGTTATTATTATTCACATATTGTTATTTAACCAACTTAAATAACACTATGTAATGTTCTTTCATAAAACATAAATCATCCATATGATTTGTTTATTACACAAGTACATTTTATTTAGAAACCCCTTTCCAAATAACTCAAGTGTTAATATTCATTTGTTATGATCACATCATATATGAACGAATATTATCGGTGTTTGTCTAGCTTGTTATTGGGTATGACCCGACTTGGATCATAACGTACTAGCCACATCAATTTAATATGTCTCTTGGGCAGACCGTGTCCAACAATCTCCCACTTGCACAAAATACATAGAAGATTGATGCAAGTAGCAAATACCGCCTAACTACAGTTTACTACCCCTAATACGTATGACGAAGTGCCATTTAATAACATCATCCCTTTCAAGTCCCATACTTGAAAATGATTTAGGTGAAACTATCATTTATCCTTTTGCCACAAATGTCATGTTAAATCCAGAAACACAGAGTGATCATTCTCTGTTGATTTAACTTGTCAGGCCTTAGACATTTAACTCTCAACGAATAAGAGGGACAAATCCCATATTGACTACATACGTCTCTCACTATCACCTTGTACTATACTTGAGCTTAGCCTTATGTACTGACATATTTCAGAGCAGCGAAGAACTAAGTCAAAGCATAATAGTCAATGAATATCAAGACCCAATATGTATCTCAGGTCGGAGGATACTATGAAGTTAGCCTTTACTTAAATTTACTTATGATTACAAATCCCAAGGATTCCATGCAGTAAAATTGAGAGCGGGTCAGTCCAATATTTATCCCATAAATATCTATGAACCTTGGCAGCAACCCTTTGCTATATTCATACCTCATGAATATCTACCAATCTAAGTTCATAATAGTCTTACTTTTACATTTGTTCCCACAAATATGAACGACTATGGACGTTTAGAATAATTCAAATTATTCACGGATTTAAACATACTAAAATGGAACATAACTCAAGAACATGACCATAACCAAAACCATATGATTGAGTTAAAATAAAATTGTTTCAATATCCAAATACAAATTTTGATCAAATCCAATCACTAGAATATCGAAGTCCTAAGGCGCAAGTATGACTCTCATGCTTCGGCCTTTCAAGGAGTTTCGTGAGTGGGTCCGCAATGTTTTGATCAGTGTGAACTTTGCGAATACATATCTTTCCCTTTTCAATTTCATCCCTTATGTAGTTGAATCTCCGCTCAATGTGCCTAGTCTTTTGATGTGCGCGGGGTTCCTTGATTTGAGCAATCGCACCCTCGTTGTCACAAAAGATCTCTAGGGGGTCCTGAATGGTACGAACCACTCCTAGATCGGCAATGAACTTTCTAATCCATGCAGCTTCATGAGCTGCCAGGGAGGCGGCGATGTATTCAGATTCAGTGGTGGATAAAGCTACCACGTCTTGTTTTGCACTCTTCCATGAGACAGCACCACCATTGAGAACGAAAACGTATCCCGATTGTGATCGAGAATCATCTCGATCATTTTGGAAACTCGCATCAGTGTAACCCTTTACAACGAGTTCCTCCTCACCAGAGCCATATATTAGAAACATATCCTTAGTCCTTCTAAGGTATTTCAATATGCTCTTAACAGCCATCCAATGGCTAGTTCCCGGATTTTGGTATCGACTTGTCATGCTCAAGGCGCATGACACATCCAGTCTAGTGCAAATCATGGCATACATGATGGATCCTATAGCAGATGCATATGGGATACCACTCATTTTTTCTTGCTCATCCTTTGAGCTTGGACATTGAGAAGCACTCAACATCGTTCCTCTTTGAATAGGTACCAAACCTTTCTTAGAGTTTTCCATCTTGAACCTTTTCAAGATCTTGTCAATGTATGCACTTTGATTCAAACCTATCAACCGCCTTGATCTATCCCTATAGATTCTTATTCCCAGAATATAGGCGGCTTCACCAAGATCCTTTATGGAAAAACAGCTTCCAAGCCAGGCTTTCACACCTTCCAAGGTTGGAATGTCATTTCCAAACAGTAATATGTCATCGACATATAATACCAGAAAGGTTATGATGCTCCCACTAGCTTTCTCATACACACAAGCTTCATCAGCGTTTTTTATGAATCCAAATTTCTTAACTTCATCATCAAAACGGTGATTCCAACTTCTGGATGCTTGTTTCAATCCATAGATTGATTTCTTCAACTTGCATACTTTGTTAGGATGTTGTGGATCGACAAAACCTTCAGGCTGAACCATATTTACATCTTCATTAAGATGCCCATTTAGAAAAGCAGTTTTGACATCCATTTGCCATATCACATAGTCATAATATGCGGCTATGGCAAACAATATCCTTATAGACTTTAGCATCGCCACGGGCGAGAAAGTTTCATCATAATCAACCCCTTGAGTTTGAGTGAAACCCTTTGCTACAAGTCTAGCTTTATAAGTATCCAAGTTTCCATGCATATCAGTTTTCTTCTTGAAAACCCACTTACTTCCAACCAGCTTGGAATTTAGAGGTGGAGCAACCAAGTCCCATACTTGATTATCATGCATGGATTGCATCTCAACATTCATGGCTTCTAGCCATTTGTCACAATCAGATTGCGACATTGCATCTCGGTATGTGGTGGGTTCATCCGAATCAACCATGTAGCATCCATCCATGAAAAATCCATATCTCTCAGGTGGGGTGCTAACTCTACCAGATTTGCGAATGTTTTGTGTGTTTTGATCAACCATTTGATCATCCTCAACAACCTCTTGTTGATTGCTAGTGTCAACCAAACGTGTATCGGCTTGTAGTTCTCGATCCTCTTCGAGTTCTAAAGTTCTATCAGTTCCTTCCATAAGGAATCTTCTTTCCAAGAACTTAGCCTTTCGAGCTATAAACACTTTATGCTCGCTTGGATTGTAGAAATAATATCCCATCGAATCCGTGGGATATCATACAAATATACACTTAGTGGATCGACATTCAAGTTTGTCAGGGGTGTAGATCTTAACATAAGCCTCACAACCCCATACCTTTAAATATGAAAATTTTGGAGCCTTTCCATGCCATATTTCAAAAGGTGTCCTATCCACTTTCTTGGTTGGTGCCATATTTAAAATACGGGTAGCAGAGATCACAGCGAAACCCCAAAATGATAGAGGTAATGAGCATCTAGCCATCATGGATCGAACCATGTCCAATAAAGTTCGATTCCTCCTTTCGGACACACCATTATATTGTGGTGTTCCAGGTGGAGTAAGTTGTGAGACAATCCCACAACTCCTAAGATGTTCTAGAAACGCATCATTGAGGTATTCACCTCCTCTATCGGAACGTAGTACTTTGATTGTTTTGTTGAGTTGATTTTGTACTTCATTTTGGAAGACTTTGAACATTTCAAAGGCCTCATCTTTGTGTCTTAACAAGAACACATACCCATAGCGACTATAATCGTAGGTAAAGGTAATGAAGTATCTTTCACCATTTCTTGTCATTGTCCTAAAAGGTCCACATACATCCGAATGTATGACACCTAATAAGTCTTTCGCCCTTTCATTTGTTCCATTAAAGGGTTCTTTGGTCATATTTCCCAATAAACAAGATTCACATTCATCAAATGAATCAACATTTGATTTCAAAAGACCATTCTTTCGAAGTGTATGAATACGATTCTTGTTTATGTGACCAAGACGACAATGCCAAAGAAAAGTATTACTCAAATCCATTTTGAGTCTTTTGGTGTTAGCTTGGTACAACGAGTTATCAATGTATGAGTCATCATGAATTAATTCATAAATGCCATAAAACGGCATCGCTTTAAAATAAAAGACATTATCCATGAAAACATAAATACCATTATCAACAAACTTAAAGTCATAACCAGATTGTCTTAATACAGAAACAGAGATAATATTCCTAGTCAAACTAGGGGAATATAAAATGTTTTTCAAAACAATTTCCAAACCATTTGGAAGCTTTAAAACATAATCTCCTTGGGCTTGGACGTCAACCTTTACTCCATTGCCCATGAAGAGACTTATATCTCCTTTTTCACCTCATTTCTTCTTTTGAACCCCTGCAATGAATTGCATATGTGAGTTCCACATCCGGTATCCAATACCCATGTGTTAGAAGAAATAATATTAAGATCAATGTGAATCATGAAAGTTGTACCTGAGGTTTGCCCCGCATCCCTCTTAGCTTTCAACTCCTTGAGATAGGTCGGACAGTTTCTCATCCAATAACCTATCTCACCACAACCAAAGCACGGATCCTCAGCGCTAACCTCTAGCTTCTTTGGCTTTGGCTCCGCCTTTGCCTTTCCCTTGAACCCCTTCTTGACTTGCCCCTTACCAATGGCAACCTTTGCTTTTGGTTCCGGGTGATGCCTTTTCTTTGAGCCACCCTCATTGATCGCAAGAACGGGTAAAACCTTTTTACCCATGCCGGCCTCGGCTGTCTTAAGCATTGCGTGAAGCTCACCAATGCTTTTGTCCCATCCATTCATGTTGTAGTTCATGACGAATGTCTCAAACCTTTTAATTAAGCCATTTAGGATTAAATCCGTGGCTAACTCTTTTGAGACGGGACAGTTAAGCCGTTCAAGCCGATCAATGTGGCTCTTCATCTTAAGTACATAAGATGAAACAGATTGGGTTTCTTCCATATGACATGCATGAAGCGCTCGAACCGTTTCGAATCGCTCAACCCGAGCTTGAGTAAGGAACATTTCCTTAAGTTGGGTTATCATGTCATACGCCCCATGATTCTCGAAATCCTTTTGGATCTCGGGAATCATTGTTCCCAACATGAGGCAAGAAACTTGCACCGAATCCTCGGTGTATTTTAACCAATCCGCATAGGCATCCAAGTTATTGACATCGGGTTCATCGGGAATAGGATCGTCTAAAATATAAGACTTCTTTTCTTGCTTGAGAACAATTCTCAAGTTTCGATACCAATCCATGAAGTTGTTAAAGTTTAGACGATCCTTATCCAGAATGGATCTTAGTGATAGATTATGCACGTGTGGGATAATTGCGTTCAGTGCGTTGTTTGCGGCCATCTAAAAGAATTTTAACAAAGTTCAAATTAGTATTTTCGATATTAATAAAATTTTAATCTTTAATACCCTTTAAATGTCTCCAAGACAATTATTGATTAAAATCTAGAACCCAACGTTTCATTCAAATAGTAGTTAGGTGACCTTTATCCTACTATTCGAATTAACAAGGTAGTTAACGTTTGACAATCGCAACCCTTTGCAACTTCTAGTTTTATGGGATCGGTTAAGCATCATATGTTTAGTTGGTATGTTAAATCCCATCAACACCTTTGAACGCCATGTTAAGGTGATCCTATAGTCATGGTTTCAAATCAAGTCGTCCTACTTATACACACGTGTGAGTTTACTCATACAAGTGGTTAGGTGATCCTAATGCCAAAAGTACTTGTAAAATCACCTTAAGATCACAAGTTTTCTTAAAAGTGCTTAGGTGATCCTAACCCACTTTCAAGTCTACAAGTGACTTAAGTGTCGTATAAAAGGATGGTGTTTAACTTGTTTTTAAAAAAGGATTTTAGTTTTCTAAATTCTAGATTGGAAAACTATTTATTGTACCTTTCATTTGCATGCATTCAAATGTATGGTACTTAGTTGAAAAACCCATTTTCAAAGTTCCAATTAATAAAACCCATTTTTATTATGAAATCATTAGTTATTAATAAAACCAATTTTTATTACCTAACGATTTCTAAGGAACCAATTTTATGCTAGTTGATTTTAAGTTGTTAAGCAAACCATATTGCAAATAATAAGTAAATCAACCATGCAAGCACAAAATATACACGACCACAAGTTCATAACCATAGCCTCCTAATATTGACCACACTTGTTGACCGAAGACAAGTGTGTCAAAAAGTCTCTCCTAAGGGACCCAAAAGAACTTGCACTTGTGTCGGTGAACTCCCACTTGATTTCGCATCCATATGCTCCAAGTGTTTACTCCCGGTGTTGTGGTCTTCATCATTTTATTTGGGCTTTCATCCATGCATCTTCTTTTACAAAATATATCCTAATACATTTTTCTAGTAAAAGAAATACATCTAATCTACTTATTATTACAAGCCATATGAATGAATAAATAGATTACAAACCCAAATAAATATTACAACCAAATCGAATGAACAAACAACCAACACAATCATTCAACCAAACACAAGGCCATGGCTAGGTTATGAACATCTATTACACATCCAAATATGCAATAATACAAGACCAAAATGGTTCCCCTTTTTGCCTCAAAACTTTCGGCCAAAGCTTAAGCAAACCGAAAGTTTCGGGTTTTGTCCAAACAAACAAACAATCATCCAAATGACTTGATTTTTCAAGATTACCACATGCGTGTAAAGTATAACCTTGAAAAACCATGGGGTAACCAAAATCCCAAAAAGTTTCGGCCAAATGGTGAAACCCACCATAAACCCGAAAAATTTTGGGTCTAATGAAGCATGCATTCGTATAAGCGGCTCTTGATGCCATTGTTGGGTTTTAACAAGATTATCAAAGTGATAAAATCCCTATTTTACCAAAAACGCAGCGGATATAAAAGTTTTAAATCTTGTTAATATGATATGTATAAAACCAATTTTAAACATGCAAAACCCAAACCCGGATCCAAATACGAATTACACACTATCAAATACATGCATGTCACTATAAGCCCATGCATGTTACTACTACCTTTCAATATGACAAAACCGGGTGAAAGAGGTGATGATTGAAAGGTAAGAACTTGAATATGGAAGCTCCTCAAGCTAGCATACCCCAAGCTTCAACAACACACCACTTCTAGCTAGGATTTGCACTTGAAATTTTCTTCTTCTTTTCTTATGTTGGATGAAAATACCCAAGAGAGGAAGAGAGAAAAGTTTACTTGGAAATTATGTGTGTTATGAAAGAATGAAAGAGAAAGACTTGGTTTTATTTAAAGGCATCTTTCTCTCCACTAATAATAACCATTGCATGTCTCCACTCAAACATATAATAATATTACATTTGAAAGAGTTATTATCTTTTTCTTTTATAAAACTTTAAGCATATATATATATATATATCCATACATATATACTTTTATAAGTTTATAACTTATAACTTATAAAACCTATTATATGTTAAGAGACATGCTTGGTTATTATTATTCACATATTGTTATTTAACCAACTTAAATAACACTATGTAATGTTCTTTCATAAAACATAAATCATTCATATGATTTGTTTATTACACAAGTACATTTTATTTAGAAACCCCTTTCCAAATAACTCAAGTGTTAATATTCATTTGTTATGATCACATCATATATGAACGAATATTATCGGTGTTTGTCTAGCTTGTTATTGGGTATGACCCGACTTGGATCATAACGTACTAGCCACATCAATTTAATATGTCTCTTGGGCAGACCGAGTCCAACAATTATGTTCGGATTCCAACCCCATTTATCGATTACTATTCCAACATTCATTAGTTCTGTATATTAGATATGACTATTTATTCATTCAATCGATCGGTTTATTAGACTCAGTTCATAAGTCGACCAGTTATTCATTCCATCATTCGAAGCGTTCTTCAGACTCTTTCGATTGGATTATATGGTTTGTTATTTTCATATGTAAGTTAAAAAATTTGAAGATAATATATTTGCTTGAATTTTAGCATATATATATTTTTGGTTTTTTAGTTCAAATACTTGAAACCCAATTAACCAGTACTTATAAAAATCGAACCCAAATAACCCGAGGGAGATTAGGGTCGGGTATGAGTACTTGAAAAAATTTCTCAAACCCGAGAAACTCGAAAGTACAACCCGAACAAGTGTCATAATATTAAAAATAGATGCACTAGAATCAAACATGTGTCTCATGACTAATCTTGTTAATATATGAAGTGATAAATATTAGTAAACATGACATTAGAATTTGAAACATCATTTTCCTTGGATCACTTATTTTAAAACTTACATGTGTGCATACAAAAATATATATTTTCTTGTTAATATTTCATGTATTATATATGTTACCATTAATATTGAGATGAGGATCTAAAATGTTCGGTTAAATATCTATTACTTGAATGTTTATTTATTTTTCAAAACGAATGAACAGCTGTATTTCAAATATAAATTGAAATTTTTTATTTATCTTCTGAATACGATCATATCTTATATTTATGTCCGCTCCTAACATTTAACATTGGTTATTATACTTTGCCCCTTGAACTTTTAAGAAGCTGATATTTCAACATGAAATTTTAGGGATGTTACATTGATACCATTTTTGACGTTAGCATCGATATCTGATGTTGCTGTTATTTGTCGTTAAAGATAATTGTTCATCGTTATAGTTTAGTAAGTATTGTAATTATAGTTTAGCTAGTAAAACAGTTTTTCGTTATAGTTTAGTAAGTATTGTAATTATAGTTTAGCTAGTAAAACAGTTTTTCGTTATATTCACAAGAGGTAAATCAATTAATTGAATCCACTTGTTGCTTAATCAAACCAATACCATATATAGGTGCGGATGATAAATGGAGTTGGGTTCCAGCCCAAGATGGTGAAGTTTCTGTTAGTTCCGTAAGAAGGTTAATAGATGAACCCGTGGATGGATCAAAATCACTACGAGTGGATAAATTGGCTAGCAATTTGCAATATAACGCCGCCTTTAAAAAAAAAACGACGGCTTTGATTCCATAGCTCCATACACCCTTGTAACAAATGAGAATGACTATATGTTGTTTTACAGATCAATTTTGCGACATACAGTTAAATGTAAGAAGTAATACAGCCATTCTCAATAAAGGAATAAAATACTTTTGTGGATTTTTTTTTCCAAAGTAGTTAATGTGGAGCCCATTGCAATCGTATCTTTTAGCCGAAGAAATGAAATAAAATACCCATTTCTCAACATAAATGCTTTCAGAAAGATAATGTTGCAAAATTAAGTTCTGGCATGTTGTATATCACTGCCGTGGAGTCTTTTAAGAGTGTATCCTCTATGACAGGATGCCTACCACTGTATTTTTTAGTGTTTATTTAAGGATTTAGAAAAAAAAATAAGAAAATTTTTTCTTTTTTCATTCTTGAGTTTTGTTATAAAGAAAAGAAGAGAATGGAAAGAAAACTTAGGGTTTTTTTCATCCAAAACTATCCAGCCAAATATGATCTGATTGTGAAGAAAAAGTTATAGCTCATTATCATATTACTAATTTACCCTATTTTAATTCTCTTTTCTATGTTGCTATGAGTATATAATTATAAAGTTACAATTTTTTTTTCCTATTTTTTCCTTTCTATCTAACTCAAAAATGTAATGAACACTTTCTTTTATTTTCTTTTATTTTTAACTAAAGAATGCTCTTTAAGTATATAATTTCTTTTCATTTATTCCTCTATCCAATTTTATCATTTATTTTCCTTGTATTTTTAAACCCGAGAATGCAGTACGAGTCTACGACCGAGATGTGGAGTGGGGTCGGCCGACTTAATTTATTTTTTAGCGATTGTTAAAGTTTCTATTTTAGTATGGTATTTTAAAATTTGCGATTTCAGTTGTTAATACTTAATAATAGCTCCACCTCATTAGTTAATGATGTAGAGTCAATTGCAAGGGAAATGAAAAATCATGTACTAAAATCATAAACTTTAAATTATTGAACAAAAATAACAATTTTTAACAAATGCACGGTCAAAAACTAGCAGTTTACTCTTCAATTTATTTTCATTTCTATTATGCTGTTAACTGTTGTAATGAACTTGATTATTAAAAATATATATTAAAATCAAATATTCATAATTTTAAAGAAAACATTTTAAAAATCTATCTATTCTAATAAAGTAAAATAATTGTGACACGTGTCAGTTTGTGGTTAATTCTTACAATTTTTTTCCTCCAAAACTTATATATGGCAAATATAAAAAATTATTCACTTTCCTTTCACACTCTATTTGTATTATATCTAATTAAATTATACACTTTTATTTAAACTCTATTTGTATTATATCTATACATTTTTATACAAATAAATATTTACATATTATACTAATGTACATTGTTAGAATATATTTCACAACATACTTGGTGAAATTCAAAAATCTACAACAAACCATGTTTATTAAATATTGAAAATTTGTGAAAGACTTTAGCTATATCTTTCACATCAAAAAGCCTCATTGTTTTAAATTTTCCTTCAGTGGCATTGCTTCATTATCGTATACCGATTGTAGAATAACTCATTCTCAATTTAAAAGTCAAATATATTTGATGATATAATACGACTATTTGTAATACATATATAATACGACTATATTTGTAATACATTTTTTTACATAATATAAAGAGGCTTAGTTATCTTTTTTTATTTATATTAAATTATTCATTGTAATTTATACATTAATTATCCCGTGTAATACACGGGTTTCTAAAGCTAGTGTATAAATATATAATAGTTGATCCTAAAATGGATATGCTTGAAGTCTTGAACCGATAAAAAGAGGTAGAATATAAAGAAAAGAGTGACATCACTGGAGACATGCAAATATTGTTAAACCATATTGAAGAAACATGGAATGGATCCGGTCGGATTCAAGTCGATGTTTCCTGGTCTTCGAGATGAATGAACCATGACTCCGTCTTCTTCTCCGGTTTTTTGAGATCTGCCACAGAAAAGTGGGGGAGTGGAGGTGACTGACAAGAGTTTCCTCTTGTTTACAGACACAAAAATATGTTGGGGCCAACCAGAAGGTCCTTCAAATGAATGATGAAGGCTCCTTATATATGAACTACATGGCTACCATCATGAAACCTTAACCTTTATTGGGTCAGGCCCGGTTAGGGGTTACCTCCACAAACCCCCAGCCCAATGGGCCTAATTAGTAGACAACAATAATAATAATGTAATAAACATAATACATTATGAAATAAATAAAGGTCGTACTGGGTTTGACGTACCCTACACCTACAAGTCCCCCCAGTCCAGTGCTTCTCCTGGTCGTGCAAGCGGTTAGATGGAGTGCTGGACTTATGAGGAATGCTCAGGAACGAGGAGTAGTGCTTTTTTGGGATTGAGTTTGAAAACACATATATATTAAGAGCATGTTTGGGATTGAGTTTGAAAACACCTTATTGGCTTATTGGCTTTTTTAAAAAACCAATAAGTTAAATGGTGTTTGGCAATCATAAAAATTCCTTTTTTTGAGCTTTTTAAAGAGTTAAAAAAACAGTTTTCTAAAACCCCCAAATCCTGGCTTTTTGAAAAACCCAATAAGACAATAAACGATTTTCAAACTCAATCTCAAACATGCTTTAAATAAGGTTGTCAATGAAAGAATATTCAACAATTATCTTAGCAAGTTGAGTATAAGAGACCACACTACTCAATTTGAAGAGGGTGGGGGTGGATGTGGTGTAGTGTGGGGGGGGGGGGTTTGTTTTGTTAGAAAAATACAAATTTAGGATCATTTCATTTTTCACATAATTTCCCTTATTAAGAAGATTTCACAGCAAAGCAATTATGGATCGTTGCTTTCCCAATCATAGGGATTTCGTTCCTTTTATTATTATTTCCTTGTCTATGGCTATAGCCTCTAAAATTTTAAACTCTTTCTTTGTAACCAGCACAACACAATCAATAAAAAAAGATTTTTTTTCTGTATTTCATATGTTCATAGAGATCCCATACTGTAAATGAGTATATCGTCAAAGAAAATCAAGACAAATAGGACCGTGCATAATAGACCGTTCATGGCAGCTTGAAAAGTTGACGGTGCGTTGGTTAGGTCGAAAGACATTACCAAAAACTCATAGTGACCGTCGACGGTGCGGAATGTCGTTTTACCTACATCCTCATATGCTACTCGGATTCATCCAAAACGTTCATCGAAATTGGGATAACGATATGGTTTAACATTTACGGGTTTAACACCGTCAATAGTGGGGATTCGATGATCATGCTCACGGTTTGGTGGAAGGAATTTGGGTATCTCAAAAAGGTATTTGTAAGATTGCAGCAATTGGTTAATCTGTGGGTTGTCGTGGGTAGGATAGTGGCAGAGGCGTGCGGGATATTAATGGTTTAAAAGAGCAAGGTGTGCAAGGATTCAACCGATTGTTTACAGATTAAACAGTGGAGCGTACTTGGCGTCACCATATTGTTAACTTGCTCCCCTGTTAACAAACATTCCGACCCGTTAATTGTAAAATATAATTTTGGAACAGCAAAATCAGCAGCTATCGGGCCAATGTGCTTAACCATTCTACACCGAGTACGATATCTGCCCCCCTCCACCGGTAGAACATAGAACGGAACTGAAAAGGTTAAGAGATTAAGAACAAGTGGAACCTGTGGACTATACAAAGTGCAACCGATGTTTTTCCCATTCTCGACCATAACCGAAAACGGTGAGATTGGGTCTGTTGGTAGTTGGAAAAGTGACGCAATGCGAGGTTGGATAATTTTATGTATACTTCCCGAATCCACAAGGACGGTAACTTTGTGACCATGTATTCCATCAGTTAAGTGAAGCGTGCGAGGTGATATTAACCCGAAGAAGGCTGCAATGGATAAGGATAGGAATTCGGGTGGGTCGGGTCATGCGGTAGTTTCAGGTCGGTTGGGAGCCGGTTCCGGTTCCTGTTCGAAATCATCATCATTATCAACAATAAGTAGAAACTGAGTTGGGTTGCATTTATGACCCGGAAAGTACTTCTCCAGACAACAAAAGCAAAGGCCCGTGGACCGACGTATATGAAGTTCGTCCGGTGTGAGTTTGTTCAATGGTAAAGTGTCTGCTGGTTTGGTTGGGGTGTGAATGAAGGCAGGTTTTGTTGATGAATCTGATGTCAAGGGGGTGGTTGAGGATGGTGTGGTAGGTTTGTTGTCGATGGAATTGAACTAGTTAGCTAATAAGGTGATCAGCTATAAGAAGGCTATTGCGGCGATTTTATCTTTGATAAGTTTGCCAACCTGTATGCTTGATGCAGAGTACGTGGTTTGTGTATGGCGAGTTCTGTTTAACTATCATGGAAGAAACCTGAAATAAAGCAGTTGAGAAGCGCATTTGCCGGTAATGTTGGGTTTCAACGGTGGTTCGGAACGAAAACAGTCAAATATATTAAACCCGTTTTAGTTAATAATTTCGTTTCAATAGACGTTAATCAATACTAATATTCAAACTAATAAACGAACTATAAAAACGCAGCGGATAAACGATTTAAACGAACCAAAACCGAAACCCAAAACCCGGATCCGATTACAACGTTAAACGAGTACGATTAAACAAATAATAAAACAACCATAGATTAGATAATCGATATACCTCGGTTATTGAAACCGGGAAGACACCGAAGGCTTAACGAAACGTGCTAGACAAACGACACAACCAAAATCCGATTATTCCGGCAACGGCGGCGGCTCACGGCGGCGGTGGCGGCGGGAATCGGAGATGGACAGCAGCGGTGAACCAGCAGTGACAATGGTGATGCACGACAACAGCCGCTTCTAACAACAAGCTCCGGGAACCGAGATCCGGTGACCAAACGGGTCACCGGAAAAACGTTTATGGTGCCGGAGAAAATCAACGGCGGCGGAACACGGAGGTCGGCGAAGAGCAGCAGCAGCACCCAACAATAACAATAGGTCTCCGGAATCCTTATCTCCGGAAAAACGAGATCACCGGAATCTCAGAAATAATTGCCGGAAAAACGGCTATAGCTTGCGGTGAGGGTTTTGACGGCGCCGGAAGCTTGTATGGGAGCAGAGAGGTGTTTGCGGTGACCAAGGAACAGTGGGTGGTGGCTAGTGGCTGGGGTCGGTTTTCCGGTGGCCAAAAACGGCGTCGGAAAATGTATAGATGGAGGCTAGGGTTTTTTTTATCATTTTTAAGATTAGGTTAAACTTATTAATATATATAGTATTCTATATATAGATAATATTTTAGGATTTAACCAACCTTAAACCCATTGGGCTTAAGCCCAAATACCAACCAAAGGCTAAACCACCATCTTAATGTGTCGGGCCCAGTTAACGTTTAAGTGGGTTTATATATTTCGTTACCCCCGGTGTAACTCATACCGGGTCACATCGGGTCGGTCGCGTTGACTTGACCCAAACCGACCATTAAATCCAACAGTCTCACACTTGGACGGATTTGGGTCAAGTATCACAACGCTAAAAGCTAGAGGCGTTCTAGCTACACATAGCTGTCCTCAACCAAATATGACATTTTTAAATCCATAACCAAAGTATCTTGGAATACCTTATTGCAAGATAATGGCTTTATAGTAATCGTTGTCATCTATCCTTTCTGTGTAAGACATTAATTGAACAATGAGACATGGATCAAATCAATCTCATATAGTGTTCAATTATTGTAGTTCTCGATATAGAGTCAAAGTGGTCCAATCAAACACACAGTAAGTTTGGGTGAGGCCTCACACTTTACCAGTTGGAATCAACGAGGGCGCCAATATGTCTAACTGTTACATTTTAATGTAAGAGTACAGAATCCCATCTTGACTACATACAACTCCCACTGAACTCCAGAACATTCCCAATCAATGCCTTTATGGCTGGCAGTTACGCAACATCGGTTGACATGATCAAAGAATATTCCTCGGTAAACGAAAGTTCTAATATGTACCTCAGGTCTTAGGATACTAAATGAGCATACTATTATCAAAACATCTTATTATCAAGATCCATGAAGATGATTTGATGCGAGCTACATCCAACGTCATTCATAATGAGGTCTGTGAGTTTGGAAGTCAACTGCTTGAGTCCAAAGTCAGAATAGTCTTAATTCAGAATCGTTCCCACGAGTCTGACCGACTACGGATAGTTTAGAATATAATATTCATGGATTAAACTTATTAAAAAGAACACAGTTGTATCATTCAACGTTTGCATTTAACCATTAAATCAAGGTGAACTGAAAAGTACAACTGTTTGAATGTTCATACATCCAAATACTAAATCAAAATAAATCACTAGCAAATCTAAGCCTGATAGCATCTCTATGCTTGTCCTGAGTCATCGGCTTAGTGAACGGGTCAGCTAGATTTTGATCTGTGTCTACTTTGCTTATCATGATGTCTCCTTGTTCCAGTATTACTTGTACATAGTGGAACTAAAAATGTGCTTGGCCATGTGATGATAATTGGGCTCTTTGGCTTGAGCAATAGCACCTGTGTTATCACATATCACGTCGATCATTTTCCTAAACTTGGAATTAGATCGAGGTTGGCTATGAATTTCTTCATCCAAGCAGATTATGAGCGAGAAGCATCTCGGTCATTTTGGAAGTTAGCGTCAGTGTAACATCTTACAACGAGCTCCTCTTCAACTCCTCCAAACACGCTTACGAGACATCAAGTCTAGTGCATAATATAGCATACATGACTGAGCCAATTGCTGAAGCATATGGAATTGCTTGCATGTGCTTTGTCTCAATGTCCGTTGCCGAAGATTGCGATTTGCTAAAACGGTTCCTTTAGCAATGGAACAGCTCCTATTTTGGAGTTGTCCATTGAGAAGCGTGTCATGACCTTGCTTATATATGTACTTTGACTTAGCCCTAGAAGCCGCTTAGATCTATCTCGGTAGATCTCGATTCCCAGAATGTAAGCAGCTTCTCCATGATCTTTCATTGTAAAACAAGATTCCAACCAGTGCTTAACCCCCTTAAGTATAGGAATGTTGTTTCAAATGATCAGTATATCATCCGCATACAAGATGAGGAATGATATAGTGCTCCCACTAGCCTTTATGTAAACACAAGGCTCATCTTCATTTTTGATAAAACCAAACTCTTTGATTTTCTCATCAAAGTGAAGATTCTAGCTTCGAGATGTTTGCTTAAATCCACTTGCTCCCTATTTCTCGACCTTCGGGGGGTAGCTTAATCAAGTTCCAGACTTGATTTCCATGAATAGATTGCATCTCGGTGTTCATGGCTTCACGCCGTTTCTCAGATTCCGGATCTAAGATTGCAGATTTGTAGTTAGTACTTTCGTCGCTAGACTTGGCTACTAATAAGACTTCTGGACCATCCAGATGCCATAGGTATCTAGGATTTGGTGCGGGAGTCCTACTACTTCTGCGAACGCTCATGTTCATGTTTGACGTATCAGCAACAACAACTTGTTGATCAGACGCTACAACTTACTCAGCGGTTGTTTTTGGTTCTTGAATTTCTTCAAGATCGACAAAATAATCTCTAGTTCCACGATTGAGAAATTCTTTCTCGAGGAATTAGTCTTTCCTCTTGATAGAAATCATATTTGTATCATGATGAATGAAGTAATAACCGCTTTGGTTGTAGTATTTGACGAATGTGGGAGGCGGTCATAAGGGCGAAACTCCAAAAGGAGTAAGGCAAGTTAGTTCTACACATCATCTTTCGAACCATGTTTAGCAAAGTTCGATTCCTCCTCTCGCTCACGCCATTATGTTGGGGTGTGCCAGGTGGAGTGAGCTGTGAAATTATTCCACACTCTTTTAGATGATTGAAGAACTCTGAGCTGAGATACTTTCCACCTCGATCCGATCGAAGTATCTTTCATGGTTTCTAACTATGGTTCTGAAAGGTCCACAAACATCAGTATGTATGAGTCCTAACAGATCTCTTGCTTGTTCACTTTTATGAGTGATGGAGTCTTTGGCGAGTTTTCCAGCTAAGCAAGACTCACAATTATCAAAAGAGTCCGGTCCTGTGGATTCAAGAATCCCATGGGATTGGAGTCCTTTTACTCTTGTCTTGCTTATGTGGTCAAGTCGGCAATGCTATAGAAATGTATCATTGATGCCAGATCGGATACGTTTTGAAAGATTATATACGTTATTGTTAGTTTGAACATCAATCTCATAAATATCATTTCAAGGTTTAGCTTCAAAATAAAAGATATCATTTAAGTAAGTAGAAATAGCCATGCCATTGAAAACGTACTTAAAACCTTGTTCAAACAACAACGAAACTGAAACGATGTTTCTGGTCAAACTAGTAGCATACAAACAATTATTCAAATGAAAAACTAGGTCAGATGGACAAGTAAAATGAAATACTCCAGTTGCCAGAACTGGTACTCTCTTCTCATCTCCAACGATGAGTTCCATGCTGCCTTTATTCAGTTTCCTCCACTTCTCAGGCTCCTGCAAGACATTAAAGATGTGGAAATCACATCCGGTATCAAATACCCATTGTTGCTAGAGACAGTGAAAAGTTTAATAACGTATATGGAAATACCTTGAGAAGAGCCTTCACCATTGGCTCTCTTCATCTTGATCTCAGCAAGGTATTCAGGACAGTTTCGCATCCAGTGTCCCATTTGGTTGCATCGGTGGCACTGGCGCTCCTCAAAGGGCGGCGGTGGTGGCTTTGCAACCTTCTTGTCAGTGTTGGTGGCAACCTTGGCAGCAACAGTAACTTTCTTTTTACCCTTATAACCCCGGTTCTTGGGATTAGGCTTCTTGACACCAGCAGATCGAATCATAAGAACTTGATTGGTCCTTGAAGGAATGTTCATCTTAGCCGTCTTGAGTATGTTGTGAAGCTCTGGCACTGTCTTCACCCAGCTATTCATGTTGAAATTCATTACGAACTGGTCGTATGAACTGGGAGAGAGTTGAGGATGAAATCAAATGCCATCTCATCAGGCATGGGATAATCAAGTTTCTTGAGCTGATCGATGTGCCCCTTCATCTTAAGAACATGCGCACTGACGGGAGACCCTTCTGCCATCTTGCAACTTATGAGTTGTTTCATGGTGTCGAAACGTTCTTGATGGGCTTGTTTATGGAACATGCTTTTGAGTTGCTCAAGCATCTCATAGGAACCAAAGTCTTCCAAGCCTTTAGCAAGCTCAGAAGTCATGGTGGCTAGCATAATGCAGGAGACATCAGCCGAGTCATCCTTATGCTTCTCAAGAACTTTTCTAGCAGCGGCTGTGTTGTTTTCAGGCTCGGTTGGAACAGGTCCATCGAGAACATACAGGCGCTTTGCCATGGTGAGAACAAGTCTCAAGTTGCGGTGCCATTCGATGAAGTTGGTACCGTTCAGTTTATCCTTCTCAAGGATAGTCTTAAGGGCGTAGAGTGAGATTTCGTTTGACGACATTTGATTAATTAAGCAAAAGTAAATTTAATTAGTATTTTCGACGTTGTAGTCCTATTATTAATGACCCAATAACATTAATTAATTACGAGTATGAGAATCCGGCTTCCAGTTATTAAAGGTAGCTGTAGCACACAACATCAATAAGTGGTTATGCAGACTGACAACGATTGCCAATTTTGAATAGAGCACAACTCTCGGTTATGAGGCCTATAGAGACAACGATTGTCTGTATAGATACGTTTAGCCTCATCTTTGCACACTTTAAGTCTCCAGACAGCTTTAGCACGTAACAGGAGAGTAAAGTAATGGTTGTCCTAGTACCGTGACTTGTGAAAGGGCCGGATGTGTCAACGAAACGCTTTCACCTTGATGGGATAGGCTAGAAAACAAGTGCGGTGTTGTAGCTCCAAACACTCGAAATTTCGCAGTATGCCTCAAGTGTGACATGTAGTAGGATTGGCATAAACTATTGGTTTTAAATTGGGATTAATTTTAAAATTATCAAATAGAGTAAAAGTCAAATTTTACTGTATTTATTATCGGAACGAATAGATGAACTCTTTCATCTCTCAGGACACTTAGTTTTAAATAACCTATTAAAACTAAGTTTGTCGCGATATGACTAACCAATTTTAAGTTAATAGAAAATCTATTAAGTTATTAGTTTTGGAAATCAAAATGCTTTTAATTTGCAAAACATAATCGGTTAATAAAATGTTTATTTTCAAACTTATTTGGTATTAGGTCGGTGATATTATAATCCTATTATAAACAATCCAAGCAACCACAATAGCAAATAATATGTAAATCCTTATGGCCAAAAGGTGATCGGTCTCGCTAGAGCCAATTAGGGAGATCGATCGGGTCAAGGGGTTCACAACACAAAACAACCACAAGGATGGACTTCTTCGTGCATCCCGTCATCTTGCCCGAACTCCCACTAACTCCAATAACTCCTTGAGCTCGTCCTCGGTTATCTTCGCGTCTTCTTAATTACAAATTTATAAACTAACAATTATTTGCCCTATTACAAATTTGAACCATCTTTATGGCCAAAAGAAAACCGAAAAATAAATAATAACCGTTTACAACTTTTGAATCATCCATATGGCCAAAAACAAGCTCAAACACCAAACATAACCAAACAAACATAGGTTGGGGCCGGATTTACATATTCAAAATAAATAAATTTCGGGTCGTTTTGACTTGGTCAAATAAAATAAACAAAACTTTGACCAACTCTAAAATCACCCGAAAAAAAATCTAGATCTATAAACTTTAAACAATTTAAAGTTTAAGATGTAGATCCGGTTCTAAACGAACCGGAATCGACCCGTACATTGTAACAGCGGCTCTGATACCATTGTTGGGTTTCAACGGTGGTTCGGAACGAAAACGGTCAAATATATTAAACCCGTTTTAGTTAATAATTTTTTTTCAATAGATATTAATCAATATTAATATTCAAACTAATAAACGAACTATAAAAACGCAGCGGATAAACGATTTAAACGAACCAAAACCGAAACCCAAAACCGGATCCGATTACAACGTTAAACGAGTACGATTAAACAAATAATAAAACAATCATAGATTAGATAATCGATATACCTCGGTTATCGAAACCGGGAAGACACCGAAGGCTTAACGAAACGTGCTAGACAAACGACACAACCAAAATCCGATTATTCCGGCAACTGCAGCGGCTCACGGCGGCGGTGGCGGCGGGAATCAGAGATGGACAGCAGCGGTGAACCAGCAGTGACAATGGTGATGCACGACAACAGCCGCAGCTAATAACAAGCTCCGGGAACCGAGATCCGGTGACCAAACGGGTCACCGGAAAAACGTTTATGGTGCCGGAGAAAAACAACGGCGGCGGAACACGGAGGTCGGCGAAGAGCAGCTGCAGCAGCACCCAACAATAACAATAGGTCACCGGAATCCTTATCGCCGGAAAAATGAGCTCACCGGAATCTCAGATATAATCGCCGGAAAAACGGCTATAGCTTACGGTGAGGGTTTTGACGGAGCCGGAAGCTTGTATGGGAGCAGAGAGGTGTTTGCGGTGACCAAGGAACAGTGGGTGGTGGCTAGTGGCTGGGGTCGGTTTTCCGGTGGCCGAAAACGGCGCCGGAAAATGTATAGATGGAGGCTAGGTTTTTTTTATCATTTCTATGATTAGGTTAAACTTATTAATATATATAGTATTCTATATAGATAATATTTTAGGATTTAACCAACCTTAAACCCATTGGGCTTAAGCCCAAATACCAACCAAAGGCTAAACCACAATCTTAATGTGTCGGGCCCAGTTAACGTTTAAGTGGGTTTATATATTTCGTTACCCCCGGTGTAACTCATACCGGGTCACATCGGGTCGGTCGCGTTGACTTGACCCGAACCGACCATTAAATCCAACAGGTAACCCGATCACGTAATTACTAAGTCGTTCGAACTCGGCTTGGTATGCTTGTTCGGATATGGTATGACAAAGTTTGAATAACGCGGCTTGATGGTTTTCGTATTCTGATGGGCCGAACCGTAATTGCAGCGCATGGGTAAATTATGGCCATATATGTACTAAGAAGATCGTTGTTGGATAGATGTTTGTACCAGCTTAGAGCTTCTCCGACTAAGGAAAAAACAATCGTGTGAACTTGTTGTGGGTTGGGAAAGGCATAGTAAGTGAAATAATTTTCAGCTTGGAAAATCCAATCAAGAGAGTTTGAGCCATCAAAGATTGGAAGGTGGATGCAAGGTGGCCGAGGATGATGATTGTTATGATTATGGGGCTGTTGATATTCATGAATCATGATTGAGTGGTTCTTGTTGGATGTTGAGGTGGGTTAACAGTTGGTTTGAGAATTCAAGTTTTCTTTACATGGCGGTAGTGAGAGCTTGAAGTTGAGCAATTGATCGAGCTTTTCGGTGATGGCTAGCATCGGGTTGGGGTCGGCGGATCCAGAATCACGTTTAGGAGGCATGAGAATGATTGATGAAAGCACCAATGATAGATACTCAAAGAGTAGGTTAAACTCTAAGAACAAGGAAGAAGGAGAACATGAACTTTGGAACGATTTTTCTGATTCTTATTTCTCAAAGTAACAATTACATTATATAGGAAAATAAATGCATAAAATTAGGAAAGTAATACACGTACGATAAGAAAAGTAAATATTAGATAAACATTAATAATACTTAAAAAAAAAGATAAATAAATGTTTAACGATAGTCTTGGATCTTTAATTTTGACTTCCTATTGGGCTATCCACAAGTACGTGCTTTGAGAATGTATGTTGACCCGTATCATGGTGCTTGGTTTTTAGTAATCTATAGGTATGTGAATGAGTATGGTTACTCACTAAATGTTTGGTAGTTTATGACGTAAAGATTCAAAGTTTGAATATAGTCCCATCGTACTAGTGTTTGGTATGAAACCTTCCGGAAACGATTTGGCTATTGGAACTTTTGGTGACGATATCCAGAATTTGCAGTACACTAATTGAGTTCCTCGTTCATTTAATTCATACTTAATTACTTTCTAACAAATGGTTTTTTGTCTGGTGGCGTCAAAGTATTTGATAACACTTTGCATATCTCAATTTTCTGATCGGGTCCGGTTTTCTGGTGGTGAGGGATGAAATCCTAAATGGTAACATAAAAAAGGGTTAAATGAACACTTAATTCGTTTCAAGCATATTTGGTTACAAAATTGTTTAAATCAACAATTAATTATGTTTTATGAGAATTTTGCACTATTGGATGCTACTATGTAAATTTGGTGTTACAACAAGAAAGGAATGAAGTTCTTGAATTTTCAGAGCCTGATAAGGTTGTGTTCGACACTAACACGATCGTGTTAGCCATGTCCATTGCATCTTGACTTGCCTGTCATGCATGGACTTCGAATATGACCAACGTGGTTGTATCCTTAGGTGACACGACTGCGTGTAGCTCTTGATTTTGGGCTCACTTGAGATGAACAACTTTTAGGGACAAATCCTATAGGTTGCACTTGGTTTTTACGTTTGAAGATAAATAAGCCAAGGTAGCATATTATTAACTCCAAGGAATGATCCAGCCTTAACCTTATGCAACCCATCTTTGGCTGATTTGGTTTGAAAAACACTTCATCTAACCATGTATTTTAAGGTTGATATTTCAAGTCACTTGGGTGTTTTTTTTCTACTATGAGCTAAACCCTTTGATTCATTAGATTAGATGAATCATAATCATAGCTAAACTTTGATTATATATATATATATATATATATATATATATTTATTGCGAGAAGTGTGAGAAATGATTTTAATCAATCAGAATATTTCTTTTTATTTTTTTTAATTAATTTAAAGGGCATTTATGTCAAAAATCCAATTATTTCTATTTGGTAACTAATAAATTGGTTAGTGAGTTTCAAATTACATATTTTTATTTCACTATATTCTTTAATTATTAACTCTTACCTATACATGGCCACTGAATCGAAATAAAATGACTTACACATATTGCCCAATAAAAAGTATGTCAGCTCTTTTATCATCTTTTTAATTAAAACAATACTTTTAGAAAATTTGAATTTTCAACATTCACTACTTTATATATATATTTTTTGTTATTTACTATTCATCATTTTTATTCAAAATTTAAAATATTAATTTGATAGTTTAAAATTCTTGACTTCTCATGTTTAATTGGTTTTTAAATTTCGATGTGTGTTCTACAATAAAATATTATTCCTATATAAATATATTGTTTTGTTTTATTATTTAATATTTAAAAGAGAAATCGTATCACACTATAGCTTTCTTGATCTCCTTTTATTTTTTTAAATGTATATTTTTAATTAAATCAAATATATCTAAATTCTACATTCAAATTTTCAAAAGAATTATCAACCTAATAACCTCTTCAAACAAAAGATTGATCAATACATGTTCATTAAATTTTGGTGAGCAGATCATACCGATTTCAATATTTAAAATTTATTCACATTTGTATTATTCTAGATCAAACGCGTAAGTTGATTCAATTACTTTTCAAGTGTCTGAAAATTATTGACGCATATATTTACGTCATACACTATATATTTGTATAATATATATTTACACAACATTCAATCCTACACAACCTACATTATATACTTACATCATGCATAATATTTAATCCTACACAATCTTTCAAATCTTGTGTAGGATGTAAATATATTGTGTAGAATGTGTATGATTGAATGTTGTGTGAATATATATTGTGTAGATTGTGTATGATTAAATGTTGTGTATATTATAGTGCGTAAATATGTTGTGTATGATAAAAACATCTTGTGTAGAATTTAAATCATATACTTACATCATGCATAATATTTAATCATACACAATCTTTCAAATCTTGTGTAGGATGTAAATATATTGTGAAGGATTGAATGTTGTGTGAATATATACTATGTAGATTGTGTAGGATTAAATGTTGTTTATATTATAGTGCGTAAATATGTTGTGTAGGATAAAAACATCTTGTGTAGGATTTAAATACATCAAATTTAATTAATAAATGTAGAAAAGTAAATACCATGGATTTTAAATAATATATTATAAATCTTGATATAACAACTTAGAGATGTAAAAAAAGAAAATAATTTAGATTTTAATTTAAAAAGATGTACATAAATATTAAGTAAAATCATATAAATAATAAAAGTTTGTAAACTAAAAACTAATTAGATAAATTTTTTCAAGTAAATTTTACATTTACATATTTTGAAAAGTAACATACGGAATTTAATCCTAAATATAACGTGACAAATTAAAGTATTATATTTGAGTTAAAAAGGTGACGATGCAAAAGAGATTAGTCAAAGAAGTAAATAATGTATTATTGTTTAAAAATTGCTTTTCATTGTTTCAGTTTAGGAAAGGATGAATTTGGTGGTGATGAATGCGTGAATTGTGGGACATGTCAACATTTTGATGAAGGAGTAAAATTACAACAGTATCCTTTCTTATTAAAAAGCATTAAAAACAACAATCAATAATTACAATAATGACATTTTCATTATAGTCCATAGATCAATCTTAATCAAGTCACCTGGATGCTTTTTCTATTATGAGCTAAACCCTTTGATTCAATAGATTAGATGAATCATAATCATAGCTAAACTTTGATTATATATATATAGTCACCTGGATTTTTTTTCTATTATGAGCTAAACCCTTTGATTCATTAGATTAGATGAATCATAATCATAGCTAAACTTTGATTATATATATATATATATATATATATATATATATATATATGAGGTGAAATCTAGAGATAACTCCTTTTAAAGAGAGAACTAGAGAACTAATAAAGAATTATTTTTAACTTTTTTTAAAAATAATATTTTGCAATTTTATTTCTTTCAACCCAATAAGATAATATTGTTCCTTAAAAATAAAAAATTTTTAAAAAAACCCGATGTAATGCACATGTGCATTAATGTGTATTGTATATATAAAATAGTGTTATATTGCATATAATACAACACAAATTCATTATCTAATACACACTACTGAATATATGCAAACACAACACTAATAATTGTATGCAAAAACACTATCGCATATATGTAATACGTACACACTAATGCATATATGCACTATATCGATTTTGTATATAATATAACAATATTGCAAATATACAATACAAACAACTGTATATATATGTTATTCAACACTATTTCAAATATCAAAATGCACATTATTGCACATAGGCATTATAAAAGAGTCGATGTATTGCATATATGCATTTCAACAAGTTTTTTATTATTTTTTTTATCTATATATTTTTTTTGGTGAAAAATAACACCATATAAGAAGGATGAAAGAAAAAAAAAATTAAAATATCATTTTTAATTAAATTAAAAATACTCTTTTATTAGTTCTCTAGTTTTCTCTCTAAGGAGGAGTTCTCTCACGATCATTTATAGGGAAATGATTATGAGAGAACTCATCCTTAAAGAGAGAACCAGAGAACTAATAAAAGAGTATTTTTATTTTAATTAAAAAAAATATTTTTAATATATTTTTCTTTCATCATTCTTATATGTTGTTATTTTTCACCACAAAAAAAAATAAAAAAAAATATAATACAACTCATCCTTCTTATGATCCTTTCCCTTTATATATATATATATATATATATATATATATATATATATATAGGAAAATAATCATGAGAGAACTCCCTCCTTTGAGAGAGAACTAGATAGCTAATAAAAGAGTATTTTTAATTTAATTAAGATATTTAAAAAAAAAGTTTCTTTCATCCTTATATGTTGTTATTTTTCACAAAAAAAAAATAAAAATAAAAAAACTCGTTGTAATGCATATGTGCAACATGTCGACTTTTTTATAATGCATATGTGCAATAATGTGTATTTTGATATGTGAAATAGTGTTGAATAGTATATATGCAGTTGTTTGTATTGTACATTTGCAACAATGTTATGTTATATACAACAAATAAAAAAAATCGATACAGTGCATATATGCATTAGTGTTGTATTACATATATGTATTAGTGTGATTGCATACAATAAATAGTGTTGTATTCGCATATATTCAATAATGTGATTGTATAATGCAATTGTGTTGTATTATAAGTAATAAAACACTATTGTATAAAAAATACACATTATTGCATATATGCACTACAACGACAACGTTTTTTTAATTCTAAGGAACAAAATCAACTTGTTAGAAGGAGGAAACAAAAAGAAATCAAGAAAATATTTTTTTTTAAAAGTTAAAAATAATATTTTATTAGTTCTCTAGTTTTCTTTTTAAGAGGATTTCTCTCTAAATCTCACCCATATATATAATGCATTTGTGTTGTATTATATGCAATAAAACACTATTTTATATATGCAATACACATTAATGCACATATGCATTACATCGACGGTTTTTTTATAGGAACAATATCATCTAATTAAAATGAGGAAAGAAAAAAAATCAATACTATTTTTATAAAAAGGTGAAAATAATTCTTCAATAGTTCTCTAATTCTCTCTTTAAATGGAGTTCTCTTTAGATCTCACCCATATATATATATATATATATATATATATATATATATATATATATATATATATATGTATGTATTAGATCATTTCAGAAGTTTTTTTACAGCGAGAAGTGAAAGTGTAACTCTATTAATCCCTAATTTCACTCTCTTTCTTATGTGTAGGTGATGGTCGGTTAATTTGTATATGTTTTAGTTCGTTTATTATTTAGTTTTAACTGTTTATTCTAGAACTATCGATACTTCATACATGTTTTATTGGATTTCAGGTCATAAGCGTTAAAGTACTCAGTATGGACCTGTTGTGACACGGAATAAAGACCTGGGATGTACAGCACGCAAAACGATGAAAAGAATGAAGTTTGCTGTAGCAGAGTCCCATAGCGGTACGCAATTGGTTTGCTGAAGTCCCTATCACGTACCCCGATGGGTGATAAAATAAGTGTTGACTCTGGTCAATCGCGGTACGCGATGGGCCATAGAAGACCCTGTCACGTACCTTGACGGGTGTGCAGACGGGAATTTTAGGTTTATATCATCTTGTTCATCAACACATAACCCTAACTCCGTTTTGATGAACCATAGGCGATTCCAGCAGTCCAAGAAGGCGATTTCCACTATCCTAGCTCGTGTCAAGACCCTACATATGATTCCTATCATCCATAACGAAGATTCAATGATATCTAGGCTCGGCTAATTTCCTAGAATCGCACCCAGGATGTATAGTTTGTAACCTTTTACAGTTTTTCTCATGTAATTAAGAATACTTGTGTATTGTTATTGATGATTGATATATGATTATTGATGTTTAGTATTTCTGTATGTTCGGTCGGTTTATGTTTACGTTGGTCTGAACGATCTGTTACCAGTTGCTAGATAATTAGTCATATAACAGTTTGGTTAGATGGAATACGATAAAATGTACAATTGCCCTTAACTGAGTCACACTGGCAAGGACTATTTGATAACCAGTGCCGTGTGTAAAGTAGTTGTTGATGTCTAAGGTTTTGTCTGATTGATCAGTTTTCAGTTAATCGTTAATAATCAATCTGTTAGGTTGCATGAGATACTGTTGGTTGCTTACTTGAATTCCCGGGTGTGATTTGCTTTGTTAACTGTTTACAACTCGTTTATTTGTTCGTTGCTTAGTTCTCTACTTTCACTAAATTTGCTTGTGTGATCAGCACTAAAAACCAGTCACTTCATAATTAGAAATCTGTTACACGAACTCATTAACCACTTGCTCTAACTATTTAGAATAATTAGGTTTTTGATTGACTCAAACGATGACAATCAAAATGGTGCTGTTGCCGGGGAGTTAGTGCGCTTTTTGTTTTTCGTGTTATTTGATTTTCGTGTTTAATTTAATTTTCAGTTTTTAGTTTAAATTTTGTTTTACCTTATTTTATTTGTATTTTTTTCATTTTACGTGGGTTGTGTTAGTTGTGCAAATTACAGGTTTATGCGCACCCGCCATTCGGGCCGACAGTCTCCGTTAGTTTACGAGCCCGAAATTGAGAGGTTAGCTCGGCAGAACTGGGTTCAAAACAGAAATTTAGAGATGGAAGACCAGAACCAGAACCAAAACGAAAACCATAACCAAAACCAAAACCAGAACTAGAACGATAACCAGAACCAAGATCCACTTCCACGAACCAACATGTTTCACCTAGACAACATACCTGACCCACCAAATCTCAACAACCAAAACGCCCAAAACAATTCAGATCGTGTCAGAACCCGAAATCAAAACCGAAACCTTAACCGAAACTTAAACCTCTACTTTGACCAAGCCGGACCATCCGCTCCAAATAATAACCCCAATCGCCGAGTTCGGATAAATATTGATGATGTTCGATCGAGTGTTCCGACTGAAGATGAGGATGAGGGTGAAGATTATAATGGAAACGAAGGTTTTCGGGTAGCTGATGATGAGGTAGATCGATGGGTTAGAAGGAATCAGGTAGTTGAGCCCGAGAACGTGGTTGGTGAACCGGAGATTGAGGGTGAGAATAATTATGAAGATGAGGTGGAGGAGCCAATCAAAGACGGGCTGAACCCGTTAACAGAAACAGAAGGGATCGAGAAAGGGTAAATCGGGTGGATCGGCCCAAAAGAGTTCGTGGTATTCCGGTTAATCGGGGAGGTATGGGAAACCCCGGGGGGGGGGGGGCTTAGGAGAAATAACATAGCCTCGGCTCATGGTGTTAACAGTCGGTTCAGACCGGCTATCTCAGACGGAGCATCCCCGTTGGTTCTACAGGAACGAGTGCAGGGACATCAAACTTTTATGTCCCGGCCATCCTACATCAACGTCGTTCCTCACTTTAACGGGATGGCTTCGGAAGACCCGTATTCACATTTAACCGATTTTTCGGCTATCTGCGGGACTATTGGTGACGGTACGTTTGATCAAGATGAAATCCGGTTGCGGTTATTCCATTTTTCGTTAAAAGACAAAGCAAAATTATGGTTTAATTCGCTGCCGGTGCATAGTATCAGAAACTGGGCCGAGATGCAACAAGTTTTTCTAAAAGAGTTTTATTCACAGTCAAAGACTACCGAGTCCCGTTCAGACATTCGTCACTTTTCACAGTTACCTGGTGAGTTATTTCATGAAGCCTTTACCAGATATAAAGACATGATCAGGAAATGCCCACATCACCAGATCGAACTGTGGGAACTGGTAAAGTGTTTCGTTGATGGTTTGACATACGAGGCCGAAAGCATCTTAAGGCCTCGTGTAATGGTCAGTTGTTGAATCAGCCTGAGGAAGATGATTGGGAATTTTTAGAGTTCATGTGTGAGGATTCCAAGGCAGAAGCAGCAGCTGAAAGACGAAGACGTGGTAATTCATCAAGATCTGTTAAGTCAGTCGCGAGTGAGTCCGCGAGAATTACTGAGTTGGAACGTGAATTGGCTGAGTTGAAAAAGGGTAAGAAGAAAAAGGTCGGGAAAGTTGGTGTTAAATTCCCGGTCTGTGAAATTTGTGGTGAACTCGGGCACAAAGCAGAAAATTGCCCCGAGTTTTATGATGATGAGGAGGATGATACCGAGGAAGTCAGTTAAGCTTACGTGGATTCCAAAGGCCAAGGTTTCAATTCGAACACATATCACCCGGGCCTGAGGAACCACCCGAATTTTCGTTACGGGAACGCATCTTCTCAGCTGAACCCGAACTTTCAGGGATCAAGTCAAAACTGATCGCAGGGTAATTACCGCCAGAGCGGTTATCAGCAGGGCTCGAGTAATCAGAATCGGGGGTATAACAGAGACAGTAACCGGGGGGGGGGGGAATTTTTCGGGTAATCAGTATCCGCAGAAACGATCCTCGGGTAATTCGGATGAGTCAGTATACTCGAAGTTGGATGCGTTATTGAAAGCCATGACTGATCAAAAGGCCGAGACGAAGCAACAGTTCGAGTTGCGGGATAAATCATCGGAGGCAATGATGAAACAAATTGGTTAGCTCGCTTCAGGCATGGCGAAATTACAAAAGAATGCGGGCCAACTTCCGAGCGACACCACAATCAACCCGAATAATCACAGTTCAAGTTCGAAAAAGCACGTCAATCAGGTAAGTATTTTACGTAATGGTAAGAAGTATGATAATAAGGTTGGGGGTCCACCACCTTTGGTTGATGGGGTGGTGGAAGAGATTGATGAAAATCTCGTCACTGATGACGAGCCGGAACCGATTAAATTAAATGAACCTAACAAAAGTGAAATAAAAAATAACCAATCGGTTCCGAAGGATGACACCAACAACTCTAAGGATAAGGAAAAGGTAAAAACCGTTCCATATCCCGATGCTTTGTTGGCGGCATCAAAGGCGAAGATGGCATCAAAATGAGGCCCTCAATAAGAAGAAATGTGGGAAACGTTTAAACCAGTCAAAATTAACATTCCTCTTTTAGATGCCATAAAACAAATTCCCGCCTATGCTAAGTATTTAAAAGAATTGTGCACGCAGAAAAGGAGTCATAAGATTCCTAAACAAATTGATTTTACTGATAATGTTAGTGCAATTCTTTCGGGTGCTCTTCCACCTAAGCTACAAGATCCGGGAACGCCCATTATACCCATTCAAGTGGGTGATTTTAAAATGACTCGGGCGCTTCTAGATCTTGGAGCTAGCATCAGTATTCTCCCGGGCAGTTTATACTACCAATACGATTTTGGCCCGCTTCGTGCGGCTGCCACCACGGTTGTTTTGGCTGACCAGACACCGAAACTGCCCCGAGGAATATTTACTGACGTTAACGTCAAGGTGGAAGACTTTTACTTTCCAGTTGACTTTTTAGTCCTCGATTATGTTTTGGGTGAGAGGACTCAACAGCCTACGGTTATCCTTGGTAGACCATTTTTGGCTACCGCAAATGCCAACATTAATTGTAGAAATGGTACTGTTGACATGGCATTTGGTAACCGTAAGCTGAGAATTAATGTTTTCACATGTGGAAATAATTCTCCGGTCGATGACGAGTGCTTCATGGCTGATGTCATTGACGAGTGCATCCCGTTATACGACACTGTCGTCAGTTCGGATGGCAGAGCGGAGACGTGCTTTTTGTTTGACATGTTACAGGTGGAAACAGACAAGTTGCTGGAGGAGGAAGAGAAACAAATGGAGATCGCAGTTGTGCGAGGAGACCGTCCACCATGGACAGTTCAGGTGGAACCGCTTCCCAAGAAGATTGATACTGGGTTGAAACCGTCAATGCTGGAAGCACCGAAAGTCGAGCTGAAAGATCTCCCAAAGCATTTAAAATATGCTTTTCTTGGTAAGAATAATACATTGCCTGTTATTATAGCTTCTAACTTATCTGTTGAATAGGAAAATGCTTTGATGGAGGTGCTGGTTGCGAATAAAGAAGCAATCGGGTGGACGATAGCGGATTTGAAGCGAATCAGTCCCTCAATTGTGATGCACAAAATTTTAACAGATCTGGCTGTCAAACCCGCGCACGATGCTCAGCGGAGGTTGAACCCGAACATGAGGGAAGTGGTGAAGAAGGAAGTGCTGAAGTGGTTAGATGCTGGCATTATCTTTGCCATATCAAACAGCACATGGGTGAGCCCGACACAGACAGTACCGAAAAAGGCGGGCACCCAAGTCGTCAAGGACGACTCAGGTAACGAGGTCACCACCCGTCCGGTAACCGGGTGGCGTATTTTTATTGATTATCGTAAACTGAACGCGGAAACATCAAAAGATCACTTTCCACTTCCGTTTATCGATCAAATTGTCGAAAAGCTATCTGGTAAAAATTTTTATTGCTTTTTAGACGGATATTCCGGGTATAACCAGATAGCTATTCATCCTGAAGATCAGGAAAAGACTTAGTTTACGTGCCCGTATGGCACATTCGCGTTTAGGCGAATGCCATTCGGGTTATGTAACGCCCTCGCCACCTTTCAGAGGTGCATGATGAGTATCTTTTCAGATATGGTGGGAGAGTCTTTGGAAATTTTCAGGGATGATTTTTCGATTTTCGGCACATCTTTCGAGTCATGTTTAAACCAACTCGAAAAAGTTTTGAAAAGATGTGTCAAAACGAACTTGGTTCTTAGTTGGGAAAAGAGACATTTTATGGTACAAGAGGGAATTGTTTTGGGCCATGTTGTTTCGAGTCGCGAGATCGAGGTGGACCGGGCTAAGGTCAAAGTCATTTCCACTTTACCTTATCCCACCAATGTCAAGGGCATTATATCATTTCTTGGGCATGCCGGGTTTTATAGACGGTTTATTAAGGGTTTTAGTGACATTACCAAACCCTTATGTAATTTATTGCTTAAGGATGCCCCGTTTGACTTTAATGATGAATGTGCTAAGGCCTTTGACATTTTAAAATTGAAATTAGTTGAAGCCCCGATCTTGCAATCACCCGATTGGAGTTTACCTTTTGAAATAATGTGTGATGCAAGTGATTATGCGGTCGGGACTGTTTTGGGTCAACGGGTTGACAAGAACCCCGTTGCTATATACTACGCAAGTAAAACCTCTCGGATGTTCAATTAAATTATACCACAACCGAGAAGGAGTTATTAGAAGTAGTATATGCTCTAGATAAATTCCGGTCTTATATTTTGGGTAGTAAAGTTATTATATATTCTGACCACTCTGCTGTCTGGTATCTCATGGATAAAAAAGATGCAAAACCGAGGCTTATCAGATGGGTTTTGCTGTTGCAGGAATTTGATATAGAGATTCAGGACAAGAAAGGGAGTGAAAATGTTGTTGCAGATCACTTGTCCCGAATTATGGTGGAAAATGGGAACACTGATGGACCCATTAACGAGTCCTTCCCGGATGAGCACATCTTGGCAGTTTCACAAAATCCTTGGTTTGCTCATATTGTCAATTTTAAAGTTGCAGGTGAGTTACCAGAGCACTTGCCAAGGGACGATCCGGATTTGTTTAAAATTGGTGCAGATCAGATGATCAGACGATGCATACCCGAGGAGGATGTCAGATCTGTGTTGAAACACGCGCATTCTTCTGCGTGTGGTGGTCATTTCAATGGCCAGAAAACCGCTCGAAAAGTTTTAACGAGTGGTTTCTTTTGGCCTTCATTGTTTAAGAATGCTCACGAGTTCGCGACACACTGTTTAAAGTGTCAACACCTCGGAAGTACTTCTAAGCGGGATGAGATGCCTTGAACCCGATCCTAATTGTTGGCATTTTTGATGTTTGGGGGATCGATTTCATTGGCCCGTTTCCGAATTCACACGGTAATTTGTATATCCTAGTGGCTGTCGATTACGTTTCTAAATGGGTTGAAGCGATAGTCACTAGGACAAATGATCACATAGTCGTTTGCAATTTTGTTCAAAGTAATATTTTTTCGAGATTTGGAGTCCCCTGAACCATCATAAGTGATGGGGGATCTCATTTTAAGAATTTTAAATTCGGGAAATTGCTTAAACGATATGGTGTTGATCATAGGATTGCAACTCCTTACCATCCACAAACGAGTGGAAAAGTTGAGGTTTCCAATAGGCAAATTAAACAGATTTTACAAAAAACTGTTCGGACGGACCGAAAGGATTGGTCAACCAAGTTGACCGATGCCTTATGGGCCTACCGAACCGCTTATAAAACGCCAATTAGAACCACTCTTTATAGACTTGTGTATGGAAAGGATTGCCATTAACCGGTTGAAATTGCACAAAGAGCGTTTTGGGCTACTAAACAGGTCAATATGGATTATGATGATGCACGTAAAGCGAGAAAATTGGCTTTGTGCGAGATCGAGGAGTTGAGAGACGAGGCATACGACTGCGCGTCCGCTTACATGGAGAAAATGAAGAAAGTTCATGATGCTAATATCCGGTTGAAGAATTTTGAAGTTGGTCAACGAGTATGGTTGTACAACACGAGGATGAAGCTCTTCCCGGGTAAGTTGAAAAGTAAGTGGACAGACCCGTATTTGATTGTAAGGGTCGGAAATCATGGTCAGTACGAGATTGAAGACTTTGATGATCATTTGAGGCAAGTGGTAAATGGCTATAGGCTGAAGCCATACTTGGAGATGAAGGACATACACGAGCTGGATGAGGAATCGGTGAATTTTATTGTAACTTCACCGGTTTATGAAGACAACTGAGTTAGAGGCACTGCCGAGCTGTAGACTTTAAATTCAGCGCTTACGAGAGGCAACCCGGGGTTTGTAAGTGTCTGTCCAGTTTTGTTTTTATTTTATTGAGTCTTGTACTTAGTTTCGTCTCGAGTTTTGTGCAGTAAACGCAAAGTGTGGGGAAATTCGTTGAAAAGTGGGAAGTTAGTGAAGTTCGGTAAGCATTGGTTTGAGTACACGTCTTTCCAGGTATGTAAAAGAGTTTTAAATATTAGAACGTGTTCAGGGTTGATGTCGGGATGCCGAAAGCTGCGTTTTAATAAAATTTTTGGATTCTGTAATGGAGCCCATCGCGATACGCGATGGGCTAGCTACTAACACCATCGCGTTACGCGATGGAGTACAAGCATACGTCATCTGTGACGTCATCACGATACGCGATGACGCCACAACATACCCCATCGCGATACGCGTTGGGGTGAAACCCTAATTGAAAATCATTTGGGTGGCGATACGCGATTGCCACCCATGTGACCCATTGCGTACCGCGATGGGTCGTGATTTGACCCGAACCCGTGTCCGAGTTTATATACCCCCTTCTTCCTTCTTTCTTTCTCCCCTCCCCGTCTTTTTCTTCTCCGGCGAATCCAAGAACCACCATCTCCTTATCACTCCACCACCACCGTCCAGTTACCACCACACCACCGCACACCTCACCGCCACCGCCGCACCCCTCCCATCTCCGATTACTATACACCACCACCACCACACACTATCACAACCATCCACCACCACCCCGCCGTCTACCCTTGTCCTCACCACCACCGTCGTTACTCTCACCACTACCACCACCACACACCATCACCCTCCTACCTACCACCATTCAACCACCACCCCGTCATTCGCATCAGACATTGCCGTCCACCTAACACCCACCACCGCCATAAACCACCCACACCACTGTTGCTACTGCCGTCCATTGTCATCGTGATCCATAAACACCATTGTCATCTCCGGCGTCCACAGTACCACCGTCATCTAGTTTGTTATCGATTTGTATTGTCGACATCGAGGTACGTGTTTAGTTTAATCACTTTGTTCGGATAGTTGTCAGTTTAATCATTTTGCGGGATTGTCTGGTTGTTATGGTAATTTAAAATTTTGGTTGGGGTTGCCGGGTTATTTGAGTTTGGGTTAATTGGTTACATACTATCGTGTGGGGACGTTATTAGTTGTTAATATCGATTGTCGGCTTTCTTGGGTGTGTCGGGATGTTGATTCGGTTTATTTTTCCTACTTTGGGATTATGGTTTACGGGTTGTTCGGGTTGGTTATTCGGTTGACTAATCGTGATTGTTCAATATGACGGGTCGGGTTTTGATATTCACATCTAAAAATCATTATTTTGTTATAAAATAAATGATAGTGTTTGTTCGATATTAAACGATATATGTGAACGTATTATTTCTAAAATATTTTATTAATACTTCAAAACCCAACTCCACATATTATTTGTTAGCCTTGCACGTTTTTCGAGACGGTTGGTCATTTTGTGTTAGATAGTTCAAGTCACTTAGTTGTGCTTTGTTTTGTTTGGTTGTCTGTGATTAATCGAGTAGTGTCGAGTCGTGTTTGCTTCTGAATTGTTAAGCAAGTCTCGGGGCCACCTTGTTACTTTGAAAATTGATAAGTTTGAAATTTTAATGGATTACTCGCTCGTACTCAATCTCCATTCGGGCGGGTTAATCTGGTTTTTAGAAATACGCACAGGGTGTCCCCGAATTTTTCGTCTTTATTTATTTTTATTTTAATATTTTATTAATATTTTTATATTATTTTATTATGTGGGACGACCGTGACCGAAATGCTATACGTTTGTCGCCACATCGCCTGTTGACATATCTAATTTGCTTGATTGATTTTGCAGATATGTCTGATGCACCAGAGTCTTCGCGTGCCGCGGGCCGCAAGAGGCGGAGGACTGACCCTCGTGTCATCCGCTACGGTAATGACGAGGTGCAGATTGTCGCGGGCATCGAGCCTGCAGATATTATGGGTGATGGACAGACTCCGCATCAGGTTCTACGATTTTATTTTACCTCAGAGGAGTACACCAGGTTGCAGCGGATCCGACGGATGCAGCTTCATCATCACCGTTCATTTGATTGGACATTGTTGCGTCAGTTGGAGATTGACACCCAGGTACAGGCACTTTTGACTGCTCCGTGGGCAGATGTGCTTGCGTGTGACTCGATTCTGTATGTCGAGCTCACACGTGAGTTTTATTCGACATTTGACTTTACGCCCACGGAGTTCAGTGAGCCACGCGCAGTATCATTCTCACTGGGACGACAGTTGTACGAGATGTCCGTCCCAGACTTTGCCTTGGCCACTGGATTTTATACGGCCGACGAGGTTCAGGCGCCTGCCTTCCTCCAGAGCATACGTGGTTACACGGCACATGCTCAGGACCCCCGTGAGCACTGGCTCACGGAGGCCCAGCTCGGCCAGTATTGGGTGGAGATCTCCGACGGGGCCCACTCCAGTGCTGTTGTGGAGTCGTCTATTCGGGTCCCCATCCATCGCTACATTCACAGGATTGTTGCCTGTACTCTCGTCGGCCGACATTCGGGCCACGAGAAGTGCAACAACTTAGATCTGTTGTGTTTATATTCTATTCTTGTCCAGTGACCGACTAATGTGGCGATGCTCCTGCACACGTCATTCGCTCGGGGTAGCAGACTTCAGGGATCATCGGCACGCCTACCTTTGGGGCCTTATATTATGAGGATCGCCGAGCGACTTGGGGTTTTTGAGCGTTATCCGACTAGATATTTTACGCGGGGGCCAGATATAGGAGTTTTTGGGATACAGGAGGCCCGTCGGGCTGTGATCGTTGAGGAGCATGACCCAGTAGCTTTAGTCCCGGTCCGACAGGGTCCACATGCACCACCACCTGAGGGATTAGAGGCTGCAGTTTCTCTTCAGAGGGGTATTCTGACACGCCGGCAGCGTCGTCCGACTCCGCATATCTTGCTACCGCAGCAGCAGCATCCACTCCGAGAGTCAGCAGCATCCTCATCACGCCAACCGCAGCAGCCAATCACATTGGATATGATTTATCAGCAGCAGCAGCAGATTTTAGAGACCATTCTGGCACAGCGGGAGGAGACGCGGGCCCACTTGGCCCGCATGATGACTACTTTCGTTTATTGTTTGTTGCTTCGCAGGTACCGCTCCCTCAGTCATTGATCTTTGCAGTGGATCCGCCAGCGGATCCGCAAGACGAGGCAGAGGATGATCCGCCAGTACAGTAGCTTTTTAGTTACCTTTTTTCATTTTATTTTTTTTTATTAGTATCATGGTCTGTATTATATTATATTATATTATATTTTGAGGGATCATGTTTGGGTAACTGGTTGGGCTTATATGTTTATATGTCTTTTGATTGCTGCTGTGTTTGATTTTATCTGTATATTTTGTTGTAACCGAACTTTGTGGGTGTAGTTCACTATAAACCCTCACGAGACCCCACTCGTCCTCCCGGGCTACCGGGGGGTTTACAGGGCTTGTTACATACGCTAAATTCAATCATGATTCCTACGAAAGTGAGTTAGGTCTTTTAACGTTTTTAACTAATTTAACAGAATTTATTATGAAACAAATTAATTTGGCTCGGTAATTGTTTTAATAAAATTAACAATTATTCATTTTCGAAACTCTTAAAAGACCTATGTCTTACACTTGTGAGAACCTTGCTTCTACACATCTCGAGATTTTGCATGTTCGATTGTCAGTTTGGTAATTGGATGAGACGAGAGTATACGAGTGTTACGAGAGTTCACGAGCCAACTGGTCCTTCTCCAGTCACGTTGATATCAGGTGATTTCAATTTCATAATTAATTTTTTTATTACTTTAAACGTTAAAAGTATAATTGTATAATTGTTAGTAGTACCGCCACACATGAGCCCCGAAGTTTTAAAATTGCTTAATAGTCAAAAACTCAATTTCAACCCCGTCCATCAAATGTTCATTAATCCTTCTATCATTTTTAACTTTGAGGACAATGTTAAGTGTTCTTACATTGAGGACAATGTAAACCTCAAGTGTGAGGATGGGGGAAATTTGAAAAATTTTAGCCCGATAGTACCTCGAAGAGTGTTCAGAAACCAAAGTTGTTAACTGTTAATTATTGCAATTAATGCAAAGTCATAGGTTTCTGGTCATGGTTGGTTTTTCAGTGTCTCATTAGTCTTACTCACAAATTTTTTTATAACGAGAAGTTGAAAATGGGGTCGTTTAGGCGGGGATAACGAGTCATGGGGACAGGTACACATGTTTATATCATCAACCCTATTCCTCCAGTACATGTGTGAGTTGACCCAAATGTATATAATACACATATAATATATAGTACACACATGTCATTTGAGTGCTCTCACTAATGTTCATGGATTACGGGATCACAGTTGGCAAAATGCAAAAGTGATAGAGGCAACTAGGTTAAGCCTCGTCTGGATGAGCGTGAGTGTGGGTACTGGAGGGTTGGGACCTCATACATTATACATATGAGGATGGTTAATGTGAGGGGCGGGGGGTTGGGTCCCTTAGAAAACATTTCTTGGACTTATTTTTCGTTTGTTTAACCCCGACATTATGTTACGAGACGATTCGGCTTACTAGGTTTATTTGTATCTGTAATTGTATTTGTTTTTGTTTTGTATTTGTATTTATCTCATTTTAAGCATCACGTTATTATGCTTAAAAAATTGAGAAAAAGACAAAAATATGTCTGTTTATATTCTAGTATGTATTCTGTAGTTCGTTGAAGTTTGTTTATGTCAAAAAAAAAAAAAAATTGTGAAATCAGTATGTTGATAGTTTGCTTATTCAGATGTATATAATCAGTCAGTTAGTTGTATACTAGTTTCGTTTATTTAGATGTTTTGTAATAAGCCGGATCGGATCGTTTGGGCAACTTAAATATTTCCCTTCCATACCCTTACACCTGGACCCGTTACAACCCTTTTAAAGACCTCTTGATTTGCATTTGTGCCAAAGCAGCTTGATGGATTAATATGTACTTATGAGTGATACTGAGAGCAGAGCGATACTGGCACATCTTTTGCTAGTCCATATATTAAACCGATAGGAGAGATGTTATATTATGAGTGGTATGAGCATGTGTGCCTTAACCGGAAACAAAGTACACCTGTCTGGGCGGCTCTATTGTTTTTATTATAGCATTTAACCGTATTTGTGATATGTCAATCTAAAAACAGTGTCAGTCTGGGAAATTGGGTATGACCTTAAACCTTACTAGTATTAATGGCGATAATATACATACCTATGATGGAGGTCGATGTTTGCTTTAGAGTTTTGCTTGAGGGAAAGCAAAAGATAAGTGTGGGGATGTGATGGTCGGTTAATTTGTATATGTTTTAGTTCGTTTATTATTTAATTTTAACTGTTTATTCTAGAACTATCGATACTTCATACGTGTTTTATTGGATTTCAGGTCATAGGCGTTAAAGTACTCAGTATGGACCTGTTGTGACACGGAATGAAGACCCGGGATGTCCAGCACGCAAAACGATGAAAAGAATGAATTTGCTGTAGCAGGGTCCCATCGCGGTACGCGATGGGTTTGCTAAAGTCCCCATCGCTTACCGCGATGGGTGAAAAAATAAGTGTTGACTCTGGTCAATCGCGGTACGCGATGGGCAATAGAAGACCCCGTCGCGTACCGCGACGGGTGTGCAGACGGGAATTTTAGGTTTATATCATCTTGTTCATCAACACATAACCCTAACTCCGTTTTGACGAACCATAGGCGATTCCAACAGTCCAAGAAGGCGATTTTCACTATCCTAGCTTGTGTCAAGACCCTACATATGATTCCTATCATCCATATCGAAGATTCAATGATGTCTAGGCTCAGCTAATTTCCTAGAATCGCACCCAGGATGTATAGTTTGTAACCTTTTACAGTTTTTCTCATGTGATTAAGAATACTTGTGTATTGTTATTGATGATTGATATATGATTATTGATGTTTAGTATTTCTGTGTGTTCGGTCGGTTTAGGTTTACGTTGGTCTGAACGATCTGTTACCAGTTTCTAGATAATTAGTCATATAACTGTTTGGTTAGATTGAATACGATAAAACGTACAATTGCCCTTAACTGAGTCACACTGGCAAGGACTGTTTGATAACCAGTGTCGTGTGTAAAGTAATTGTTGATGTCTAAGGTTTTGTCTGATTGATCAGTTTTCAGTTAATCGTTAATAATCAATCTGTTAGGTTGCATGAGATACTGTTGGTTGCTTACTTGAATTCCCGGGTGTGATTTTCTTTGTTAATTGTTTACAACTCGTTTATTTGTTCGTTGCTTAGTTCTCTGCTTTCACTAAATCTGCTTGTGTGATCAGCACTAAAAACCAGTCACTTCATAATTAGAAATCTGTTACACGAACTCATTAACCACATAATCCTTGTGATACGATACCCTACTTGCTCTAACTATTTAGAATAATTAGGTTTTTGATTGACTCAAACGACGGCAATCAGTAGTTGCGTATGTATGTGTGTAGGTACGTATGTTTGTATATGTGTACGTATGTTTGTATATGTGTATGTATGTTTGTATGTGTGTAGGTATGTAGGTTTGAATGTGGCTCGGTACATTTATATGTGTATAGGTAGGTTTGAATGTGTAATTAAGACATAATTACAACCAACCACATACATGTACGTAACATCATAAGAAACGAAGTGAAGTTAGGGATTAATGGAGTTACACCTTCACCTCTCGCTGTAATATCACTTCTCCCAAGATCCATCCCCTATATATAGGGGATGGATCTTTCAAGAAGTGATATTACAACGAGAAGTGCGAGAAGTGAAGATATAACTCCATTAATCCCTAATTTCACTCCCTTTCGTATGATGTTACATACATATATGTAGGTTGGTTGTATTTATATCTTAATTACGCATTCAATCCATTAATCCCTAATTTCACTCCCTTTCATATGATGTTACGTACATGTATGTAGGTTGGTTGTAATTATGTCTTAATTACACATTCAAACCTACCTACAAATATATAGATGCACCGAGCCACATTCAAACATATGTACCTACACACATACAAACATACATACACATATACAAACATAAGTACACATATACAAACATACATACATACACACATACATATGCACCTACACATAAGAAAGGGAGTGAAATTAGGGATTAATGGAGTTACACCTTCACTTCTCGCAGTAAAAAAACTTCTGAAATGATCCAATATATTATATTCTTATGATAATATGTTGATGACTTTAATTTAACATGCTCATGAAACTTCTTCAATAATTATATGCGTTTTATAGTGATGATTCTCGGTAGGTCTCGCCACACGTCTTGGATCCCTAGGTCACACCACACGTCCTGCCTTCGTAATTCCTACCACGCATCTTGGCTCCATAGGTCTTACCACACGTCTCTGTAGATCCTTCGAGCCATGTTGGCTCTGTTGGTCCTACCTCCCTTCCAACCATGTTGGCTCCAAAGGTCCTACATACCGTATCAGCTCCTTAGGTCTTATCAGCGTATTGGCTCCGTATGTCCTACCATCCGTCTTGGTTCAGAAGGTCTTTCAAGCTATGTTGGCTCCATAGATCCTACATGCTGTATTGGCTCCTTAGGTTCTATCAGTCGTATTGGATGTGTAAGTCCTACCACACGTACAGCTCTAAGGTCCTACCAACTGTATTGGTTCCATAGGTCCTACCTTGCGTCTTGCTCTGTAGGTTCCCACTATATTAAAGATTTTCACTACTCTAACCGGCGGGTTACCTAGCTTCTCTTTAAATGCACACCTTAACAAGCTCCCCTCTTCACATCTATCATGACTAGCAAGTTTTAAACCTTTTCATATATCTAAGCTACCGTAAGTGTTAATCTGGGTCTAGCACTAAAAAATAACCATAAACAACACTACTACACAAATGGGCAAAGGCGACCGAACTTTGTGAGCAACCAAAATGGTCACGAAATTAGCAACTATATCTATGACCAAATTCAAAAACGGTCGCAAAATTAGTGACCAAAATAGAATAGGTTGCAAAGTTAGCGACCAAGATAAAAATCCATCGCAAATTTATTAACCGAAATTATTTGGTCGTTAATCAGTCACAAATGTAGCGGACAAAATTGTTTCGGTTGTAAAAATGGTGGTTAGTTAAAATATAACAAAAACTAATAAAATAAGAATTAAATTGGTCGCAAAAACGGTCGTAAGTTTTCCGACCGAAAGTCTTTTGTCGCAAAATTAGCGACCAAACAAAATAGGTCGCGAAATTAGCAATTGAACATTTTCCGCCATTAATCAGTAGCAAATATAACTTCCGAAAATGTTTTGGTTGCAACTATTGTCACTACTTAAAAAAACAGAAAAAAAGGTATATGAATATTATTATAACTCACTTTAATATTTTATTGCTTGATAATAATAATATATCACAACATAGAGAACGGGGGTATTACATAGTTTATCTTACTACTAATTCCATCACAAAGGAAAGTGACATTATAACTATGGGGATAACACCGCTCAGAAGTATTCTCTAGAATATAACAGGCTCCGAGTGAATCTCAAATCTTGTGACAGAGGATAGTTGAGGCTCCTACAAATTAAGACCAGTTTGTAGTTAGCAATTGAGCATTTAGTAGTGGGAAGATGTTAAAAAAACTGTAAAAACGGTGAAGTTTAACTACACTTATTAGTGTTACTCTTAAACTTATAAAAGGTGGTGTTTAATGCTTAGCAGTGTCGACGAATAGTGGTGTAAACAAGCTGGGCTGAACCCGAGCTCGTTAAGGCTTGAGCTTGACTTGTTTAAAGCTCTATCTCTAAAACTCGAGCTCGGCTCATGACTAAATTTTCAAGCTCGCTTAGCTCTTTTATTAATTATTTTAATTAGGTATTTTATATTTAACTACAAATATATAATAATATTCTTTATAAATTATATATGTTACTTTTTGTCATACTTTTATATATAGTAATAGTTATTTATAATAGTGCATAACATAGAAGTTATATAAAATGAAAAGCTTCTTGGTTCGCATGTTGGCTCAAGCTTGATATGTGAATCTCATACCCCTTTATTGAATGAGCCTAGATAAAAGCTCGAGCTTGGTTCGTTTAAGCTTGGCTTGATTTGAGTTTGTAACGATATTTTGATATCTAGTAGCTCCTAAGCATCTCGGCTCATTTACACGTCTATCAATGATGCGTGTGTACTGTGTAGTAGGAATTGTAGTAAAAGATAACTAAAATGCTTACATGTAGGTTCAAGGTATACAAACTGCATTATGTAGGACAAGTTTTCACCTAGTTAGTTCTCAGTGTTTTAATTTTCATTACACCATTAAAATTTATTCTTTTCAAATTTCTTATTAGCTTGTTCCAATTTTCCCAACACGTTATGCACCTATATTAAGGATTGATTTAAATTATTACAGAAGTACCTGCAACATAGAAGATGCACGTGGCAAAAGTCGGCATGCCACTTGTTGTGCATGGTGTACGATTCTTCGCATAGACGAGAGTAGTGTTCCATAAGTCAGCTTGCTTTCATTTTCAATAGTTGGGATGAAGCTAAATGTCAACGCGCCTATAGCCTTGCCTGTGAAAGCCTGCAAAAGCAAAACTTTCAATATACTGCATATATGTAGTACACTTCATATATGGTAGAATCAAGTTTCTTAGTTTTCTCACAAACAAGAGTTTTTTCATGATCCTTTCCCTACATATATTGTATAATGAATGGATGACATGTATGAGTTTGCTTACTGATGTATCTGCTGAGTATTGGTCGTCTGCACATGCACTAATACACACTGCTTTACCTCCACGAGTTCCTTTAACTCTAAGTTAGTGTTCTTCCCACTTATACAGTCCATCCCTGCTTGGAAGGTTAACATATTTTTATTTGATTCATCATATATCTTTTAATTTGTCTGTAAGCCATTAAGTTTGAATACGATGATACCTATCATTATTATTATAAATTAGTTGGCTAACTTTATCATATTCCATTTATTTGAGAAGTAATCTTTCTATATAAAAGATATTTGGTTTTCAGTACTGACCAGCTGATCTTGCAAAGAAAAGGTAGATCCAGAAGGGTGCCGCTGAAGCAAGTGTCGACGACAGTGTGAAGCGTAACACCATGAGGCAGTGGTGCTACAAGGGTGGCATTGATTTCATCATCTATAATCACTCCAGCCACTCTATAGTCAAGAGGGCACAACGCTTCATCATACCCATCAGCCTCATCTCCATGTTTATCAGGAACGCGGCACGCATGGCCTGCATAGTAGAACAACAACGAGTCCCCGGATTGGCAACCATGGACTAGCCATTGTAACGCCGCTTGTATGTTGCGCTTTGTTGGGATCCTGGACCGATCCGACTCCTCTTCTGCATCAAAAGTAGACATACATATATATTGTCATACTTTTTTCTTGTTAAATGTACATGACATTATTATATTTTTACCTGTAAGGATGAGGATGGAAGCATTTGGAAAGCCCAATTTGTTAACTAGTAACTGTTGCATGCTCCTGACATTAAGAACACTAGCTTCAAGTTTCTTTTTGTGGCCATTGTAGGTGATACCACACAACACTGCCCTTTTCCTGCCATGAGTATGAGGCAATTGTTGATGTATTCTGTAGTGTTGCAACTGAGGCGGCTGCTGTTTTCGTTGAAGATCATGCTGATAGTGCTTTGTTGCTGCGTTGATAAACTGCCCGGTTCGAAAGAGAACAGGGTTCATGATCTTTCGGTTAAAAAGGTTAACAGGTTTGCACACGGGACATATTCGGTATTGTGACCCCGGCATTCTAATCGTTATTCTTTGACACGTGTTGCACCTTCCCATGTTTATGTTCTTTCTGAGTTGGAATTAATGATTGTGTGGTTGTTTGTCAGTTTTAGTTGTTTCTTCCGGTTTTATAGTTATATATTTAGCCCATGCCCATGTGTCTCACGAAGTAAGTGGAAGAACCAGATTCACCTTTCGGCAGATGGATTTATTTAGTGTAATAATGTATTCAAATGTTGATGTTGGTTCATTTAACTTTAATCAAACTTAACAAACACTAATAAGAGCATGCTTATGTGTATTCAACTTCAGTCCAACACAAACATGAACAATTAAACAATTGGTTTTTTTGTTCATGTTCGTTTGTTAAGAAAATAAACATGTTTTGGTTTTCAAAAAATATTTCTCCTTACATAAGTTTAAAACCCCAAAGACTATAATATAATGACAATTAATGGGCCAAATTTTAACTATATACAACAGTCACATAAAAGGTGTATGTGAAATGCATCTTATCCAAATATCATGTGAAGTTTACGTCTAGTGAGCATGCATGAGTCTTCCATAATGGAGTTCATGAAAAAGTATAACAATAAATCCTTGTTACGGGAATACAACTATTCCCGTACTACTTTTTAAGAAAAAAGATGCATGGATTTATATTCGAAGAACTTCTTTTCTTCGAGTAATATGTTGTTTAACTACAATGGATTGGATTTGGTCTTTCAAAAGTGAAATATATGGAGGAACCTCAAATCAAATTGGCATTTTGAGCATCCTAATTTTCCAAGATATATTCCTATCTTAATCAAAATAGTTGTGGGGTAATAATTTTGGAATCAGAACAAAATGTTCATGTTGGTTTGTGTAACTTGAACTAAACTGCACAAACATGAGCCCAACAAGACAAACATGAACAATTAAACGAATATATTTTTTGGTGCATGTCCGTTCGTTAAGAAAATTAGACGAGTTATTGCATAATTTGATATTTTTCGAATGTAAATAAATGAACCTTCGTCAAACATTCCTAGTGTTGATTTTGATTTTTTACAGACGTATCAAAACGTTTTTTACTCGCACAATCTTTTAGTCGCTAGTGTAGATCCTTGAAGGGTTCCCTTAAATGGGGTATAATAAATAAAAATCAAATCAACCTAAATACTCTCTCCTTCACTCTTTAATGTCAAAATTTAAAACCACAAAGTTTAAGGTGAATTAAATGATTATTTTATTTGTTTACCAAATGACAATAATGCTCTTGCAAATTAAGTCCATCAATATTGTTTATAATACTAATTGTGTGTTTAAGGGTAAACTTTGAATGACTAATAAATTTTGAAAATGGACTTTTATGAATAAACAAAAAAAATATGAACATTTTTAATAGGGGGGAATGAAGTAATAATTAAGCACCCAAAGAAGACACAAACTTTAACATGAAAACCCTCAAAATAGATATCAAAATGAGTTAAGACGGCAATAAATTCACTCTGGACAATAATAGGACGATTTAAATAAATTGCCACAAAATTAACATTATTGTCTTAGAATGGATCTTCAAGACGTGGTCCGGTTTCTAAAACGGTAAGCTCAGTGAACAGATGAGTGATAGATTAGACGATAGGTCCGTTAGTTCTCAAAACGTTGCACCTTCACAAAGTTTAAAACCCAAAAGGTGTAGCCTTATCGAAATGATATTTGGAGTTTACGTCTAGTGGGCATGCATAAATGATCCATAACGGAGTTCACGACAAGTATAGCAAGAAACCTATGTTACTGGAATACTATTATTCTCGTACTAATTTTTAAAGAAAAAGATGCATGGATTATATTCAAAGCATTTCCTTTCTTTGAGCATTAAGTTTTTTTTAACTACCATGGAATGGATTCTTTTGGTCGTTCAAAAGTAAATGGAACAACCTCAAATTTGGTATTTTGAACATCTTAATTTTCAAAGAGATATATTTTTTTATGGATGAAAACAGTTATGGGAAATTTTGTGGAATCCACAATAATTTAAGTGCTAAATTGTATATGAAGATCTTCAAATATTCCACATGATTTCGTTACTTCATTTCTTGTTTTAACTTTGGAAATAATTGTGTATATATGACACAAAACTTTAACTTGAAAGTTCTTACAATAGAAGTAAAAAAATGAGCTAGGCAACAATAAATTCATTGTGGTCAATAATAGAGCAATTATAAATAGGGTGTTGCTAAACGTACCTCATTTCCTTCATTTTTACTAAACATATACTCTCTCTCAAGTTTTACGTTAATACGATTTAAACCTTTCTGTTTTTTCTTTGTCATTTTGTCATATTTTATTATCATTATTATTTAAAAAAGTTATTTTTAGTTAAAGTGTTGTAACATCCTAAAATTTCAAATAATAATATTTTATATTTATTGTATGACGGAAAGTTTACTTGAGTTAATAAATAAAGATGGTAAGGTAAGTAGGTAAATTAGATGGAGGTAATTATGGACCAAAAAGGAAAGATGGGCCTTAGGTCCATGGACATAAGGGAGTATAAATACCCCTTAAACCCTAATCCTTTCGATTTCCATCCATAATATCCATCTTATTCTCCTTACACACTCCAAACACACGCCTAAAATACCCTCTTACGGCCGCAACCAAGAGAGTGGTCCAATACCTAAACCCGAGCATAGATCTTGATAAACCTTAACCATACAAGCAAGATACGAGTTAGAGTTATATATTGGAACAAGCCGCAACATAGCAAACGATTAAAGGTATGTTCTTGACCTTAAAGCTTACGTTTTTTATGAACGGTTAGCCATGAAACTTAAACATAGAATAGATCGGGTCTAGTTAAATCATAAAGTAGCAAACTTGATGCTTAAAATGGACGTAATGGACTCATGGCTAGATACGGCTCATGAAGGAAACCCTAGATCTAGTAAAGAACGTTTAAACTTATAAAGATCCAAACTTTATGCCTAAAACGAATTAGATCTAGATATCGGCTTAGCGGCGGGTGCAAAACAGTTAAAGGGTAGTTGAAACTCTGGTTATAAACCATAAAATAGTAACAATGATGAGTAAAAATGATTAGCATGGAGAAATGAATTGAAAACATTGGACCTGAGGGTTCTCGGCCAATTTTGAGAATCTGTGGTCAACCATGTGGTTTTCGGTCAAACAGAGATTTCGGCCAAGACAGGTTCTCGGCCAATGAGTTCTCGGCCACGGGGTTTTCGGTCAGATACAGGTTCTCGGTCAAAACAGGTGTTTTCGGTCAAGCATGGTTCTCGGTCAAAAGGGTTCTCTATCTTGAGTTCTCGGCCACAGTTCTGTTGGGCCTTGGGCCTGAACCCAAATTGGGCCAGATGATGGATATTTGGACCTGATTTAAATAAGCCCAGCCCAGCTTAACCCCAGCCAGGGGCTATACCCCTTGGACCCCGCTAGGGGCTGCCGCCCCTAAAACCCCGCTACCAGGGGTGCTGCCCCCGGACCCCCGTTCGTTGTGGGTTATATAAAGATAGAAATACGATACGAGTAGTAATAGTTAATTGATACATGTGAATATTATACAGTTAGCCGTGCACAGCTCAAGAAGGGGATTACGATTAATGGTGAACGTAACCGCATTCAGGTGAGTTTATAGCCCCATTCCTTGTTATGTTTTCGGGGCTGTGTGCATACTCGATGTGATTAGTCAATACAATTATCCTAAGTGATAAGTGTATGCCATATATGTATTATGTGAAGTGTATGAATGTTTTCTTGTCGGTACATGAACGATCTTCGGATATTGCATGTACTGACAGGTAATGGTTTGATGATATAAGTATGTTGTATGACAACGAATGATTGATGTATGTATGTATGAAACTTACGGTTATGTATGTAGAAAGGTATGTTCTAAAGGTATGGAAGAAAGGGAGGCCGGACCTTAATAATATCCGAGGATGAAGGGTGACCGGACCCTAATAATATTCGAGGATGAAGGGTGACCGGACCCTAATAATATCCGAGGATGAAGGGTGACCGGACCCTAATAATATCCGAGGATGGAGGGTACCGGACCCTAATAATATCTGAGGTGTGTAGGGCGAATGCTCTTTACAACGTAAGGTTAGTTATGATTGTGTATGATGATGATGGACAGGTTAAGTATGTAATGCGTACCTCCGGGCACGTATATGTGTATGTAAAGTAAGTGATGTGATTAACTAGAACTCACTCAGCATGGCTGACTTTTAGTATGCACGCAGGCAAATAGGTTGAGGCAGCTCGCGTGATTGAAGACACATGGCATAGAATCGAAGATACTGGTATCTCAAGGAAATGTTATGATGTTTTCAAGAACTATGTTTTATGTTTAAAAAAATTTGAATGTTTGTTAAGACAAGATTTGACAGTTTTGTAATATGTTATGGTTGAAGTTATATTCCGCGTAAAGTTTTAATTAACTCTGATATTTAGAACTGCGTTTATGAGTAAATCCAACACCAAAGTAGGGCTACCGGTGACGAGGCCTTACAAGTGTTTTTCTTTTCCTTTGTTTTCATACTATAAAACATTTTTAATAACATTGGCACTACTCTCAACCCTGAATTTGCAACATGGCAAGAGGCTGACCAACGAGTTCTGCTTCTATTGCAATCCTTCGTAGCCGAGGAGGCTATGGCCGAAACCCTCGGTCACACAACAGCCCGCCAATTTTGGAAAGCCCTAGAAAATGCCTATAGCCACATTTCCCTTGAACGAATGCATACTCTTCGAGATTCTCTTCGACAGTTGCAAAAGGGCACCTCAAATGTTTTCGATTATTGTCGGAAATTCAGATTGTTTTGTGACCAGCTTGCTGCTATTGGCCATCCGGTAACTAATGTTGACAAATCTCATTGGTTTCTCTGTGGACTCGGTCCTTCCTTTTGAAATTTTCGCCATTGCTCAATGAACCGTGAGCCCGCCGCCACCCTTTGTGATCTGCTCGCACATGCCAAGAACCACGAAATCTTTTTCCAAATTAACACTAAACAACAATCAACCTCCTCAGGCAGCTTTCTCAGCCCAGTCTCAAAAATTCACCACGAACCCAAAATCATCTCGTGATTTTTCACATCGTGGTAGGTTCCGGGGTTCCTCATTCGATGGCGTGGCCGCTCCATCTCCCCGTCCCCCCGAGACGCCCACCTCATTGCCAACTTTGCAAAAAAGAAGAACATTATGCAAGTTATTGCCCAAACTTAGCAAGCTATGCACAACGGGCCACTCCTTTAGATGCAAATCTTGCACATCCTTTCCAAGCACAATGCAACATTGCCCAAAATACACCTGATTGGACCGCGAATTTTGGAGCCACAACTCATATGCTTCGTAATCCAGAAGGTCTTGATGAATCATTTGCTTACTCAGGTAACACATTGCCCAAAACTAAAATCAATAATAATTTACCGTTACAAAACACACTCGTTGTTCCCAATCTCACAAAAAATCTTCTTTCTATAAGCAGATTAACAAATCATTCACCTGTTGATGTCTTGTTTTCTAACTCCTTTTTTCACATTCGAGACCGAAAAACAGCAGCGGTTCTCGCTAGAGCACTTGTGAAAATGGATTCTATGTTCTATCTCAAGGCCATTTGTCACTTGTTCCAGGTCTTTCCGCTTCTCATCTTCGTGTATCATTTAATAAATAGCATAGTCGATTAGGAAATGCTTCATTTGATATTGTTTCTTTATTGAATAAACTTGGGCATGTTTTTGTTACATCTTTATTACCTAAAACTGGTTTGTGTTCACCATGCGAATTATCTAAAGTGCATCATTTACCTTTTATTGACAATTCTAAACGAGCACTTCATGTTTTGGACTTAATACATTGTGATCTTTGGGGTCAAGCACCGATAATATCTACCGACGGTTATTTTTATTATGTTGTATTCGTAGATGATTATTCACATTTTACCTGGCACCATCCTTTAAAAATCCAAGTCTGATTTTTTCAACATACTCGTCACCTTCTTAAACTTTGTTCAAACTCAATTTTCGTGCATTGTAAAGTTTTCTAAAGTGGCGGTGGAAAAGAGTTTACCAACAATCGTGTCCAACAACGTTTTCATCAATGGGACATACAAACCGGCTATCATGCCCACACACACTGCAACAAAACGGTTGAGTTGAGCGAAAACACCGTCATATAACCGAAACCGGTTTAGCCATGATAGTCAATGTACATGCACCCGCAAACCTTTGGATCGATGCCTTCACATCAGCCACATATATTATAAATCGATTACCAACACCCCTTCTCGAAAATAAATCACCATTCGAAATTCTGTTTCAACAACCTCCATCATATTCAAACTTCGAAGTTTTCGGTTGTCGTGTCTTCCTTTATTTTCTGGACTACACCAAACACAAACTCTTTCCATGAAGTGCCCCATGCATCTTCATTGGTTATAGTCCAAAACACAAGGTCTATGTTTAGATCCAACTACATCACATGTATACCATAACTCGTCATGCGAAATTTGACGAAGACACATTTCCTTTCACCGAAAAAAATTCCACGGTTGATGAAACTGAGCTTATATTTTCAAATCTTGAATATGACCTACCATCTCCCACTATTGATCACTCACACTCTGCTCCTAGCTCATATCAATCTTCCAACTCACCTTTGTACTTACCAACACAATCTGATCCAACTCTATCTAAATCGTCCAACCCAAACACTTCACCATGTCCTATTTGTCCATCAATAATTGACTCAACTTTTCCTTCTTACAGTTCCTAGTCCTAACCATAACCAAGTATAACCAACCAATAGTATACATACCCCACCACAAACACCCAACCCTAGCCTAACCATACCTACCCCACCAACTTCTCCATCGTCATCAACCATAACACCACCATCCCCTCATGCACCACAACTCATACAACCTGATCCCACTTTACATCCAATGACCACAAGGTCTAAAGCAGGAACTTTCAAACCAAGGAACTTCACTGACCTCACTAATTTTCACTCAAACAATCTTCATTATGCACTCTTCACTACCCATGTTCCCAAAGGAATAAAAATGGCCCTAAAAAGTTCCAAATGGGCCACTGCAATGGATGAAGAACTCGCAGTGCTTCGAAATAACGACACATGGGATCTTGTGAAACGACCAAATCAATCAAATGTTGTCGGTTCGAAATGGATTTACCGAATCAAATATAAGGCCGAGGGCATTGATCGCTATAAGGTGTGTTTAGTTGTTCAAGGGTTCACTCAAATTCCAAGTCTCGATTTCTCTCACACCTTTAGTCTTGTTGTCAAAGCCTCGACCATTCGGGTAGTTGTTAGTCTTGTTATCATCTATAAGTGGCCACTCCTACACCTATACGTGAATAACGGGTTCCTAAACGGCCACCTTTCCGAAACCGTTTACATGGAATAACCACCTGGATTCGTAAATCCAGAGTTCCCAGATCATGTATGCAAACTTAAACGTGCGTTATACGGTCTTCAACAAGCACCGCGTGCTTGGTTCTAACGTTTAAGTACCTTCCTCTTCACGCTTGGTTTTAAATGCAATCGAGCCGATCCATCCCCTTTTGTTTTTAAAAATGATACGGTGCTTATTTACTTAATCGTGTATGTAGATGACATTATTATAATCGGAAACAAATCAAATGTCATTAACACTTTCACAACTCACCTACACGGGGAGTTAAAAATTAATGATCTTGGCTCATTAAGCTACTTTCTCGGCCTAGAGATAATCAACACTCCTTCTAGTCTTTTTCTAAGCCAAGAAAAGTATGCATATGACATCCTTTCTCGGGCGGGCCTCCTACATTCAAAACCGGTTGCCACTCCTATAAAAACAACTGACATATTCACCTTTACAAGAACAGTCTTTCATGATCCAACACTCTATGGCTCCTTAGTTGGTGCTCTCCAATACCTCACCATCACTCACCCCGATTACTCATATGCGGTAAATCAAGCAAGTTAATTCCTCCAAAAACCCCACTAATACACACTTCCATCTTGTTAAAAGAATTTTTTGATAATTTTAAAGGTACCTTATCTTTTGGCTTAACGTTCAACAAACCCACCAAAACAACCTTAGTTGGTTATTCGAATGCTGATTGGGCTCGGTGTATAGAAACTAGACGTTCTGCGTATGGTTATTCCATTTATTTAGGGGGGAATTTGGTCTCATGGAGTGCTAAGAAACAACCAATGTCTCAAGATCAAGTTGTGAGTCCGAGTATATATCAATGGCTAACACGGCAACTGAAATTATTTGGCTAACTCATATACTACGTGAGTTACATGCTTTATCACCGATCGTCCTACACTTTTATGCGACAACAAGAGCACTTTATTCCTAAGTTAGATGCCGGTCTCATATAAACGAGCAAAAAACATTGATATAAACTACCATTTAGTTCGTGAATTAGTTGCAACTGGACGACTCCATAAAAAATTTGTTCCTACCACGCTTCAAGTAGCCGACATCTTCACAAAGAGTCTTCCATGACCACTCTTTGAACACTTTCGTACAATGCTTTGAGTTGGCCCGCTACCGTTTCGTTTGACAGGGGTAACAGGCGGAAATTATAACAGGAGGCAAAAATCAAAATATGTTTAAATTTAAACTTATTATTTAGTCAACAATTGTTATTCTTTTCTTGTATTGAGGAGATATTTTCTCCATAATAGTTGTACTATGTCTATATATATTTGACTTGATGGTATAATGAAAAGCAAGCCTTTAAGCAGCTCACAACTCCAATCCACTCTGACTTTTATAACCTTGCCTCACAATTACTTCACAAAAGTGAATTGGAATCCAAAAAAAAATCCACTTAATACTTAGTGGGTGATTGGGAGTGTTGTTTTTTTATTTTTTTTTGCTTTTTGCTTTTTGGAGGGGTAAAATGTCCAAAATGCCCCCTCCAAAAGCAATTAAAAGCATCAAATTGAAGCTTTTAGATGCTTTTGGAGGGGCATTTTGGACATTTTTCCCCTCCAAAAATCAAAAAGGAAAAAATAAAAGTACTCCCAAACATGCACTTAAATGGAAACTAACTCCTTGTCTGTTATTCAGATTAATGCTGCCGCAGACTAAAAAAAATTCCGATACAGGTCCAGTTGACATGTTTTCATAAATAGACCGAATTCGGAAAACCCATTTTGGTTCTGATACGCATCGATCGATAGCTCCTCTCAACCTACCGTTCGCTGCCGATCACCGTGCCGTTGATCCGCCTCACCGCCGGTCAAAGTTAACTCGATTATCGATTCCTTGAACTTGGCTCTGATACCGGTTGAAGTCCTATATCGATAATTAAACATGAATTAAACGAATAACTATCATTTATATTAATCAGAAAATATTACTCAAAAAACTGATTACAATCTTTCAAACCTTAACGTGGTTTGACTCTTGATAACCCTAACTCAGTTACATCATGCTCATCATCTATGATGTCTAACCATAACTCGGCTTATATATATTAACCTAACTTTCTAGCCAAGACATTACCAAATATAATAAAACCCTAATTACAACCCCATAAACTAATTAAATATTAATTAATACCACGGACCCAATAGGTCCAACCCAGTCACCTACACGTGACGGGCGTATTAAGTTAGAAATTACGTCCAACACGAATCATTATTTATACTAATCTTTGAACATTAACCAAGTTATGTTAGGGGTATGCTAAATGTACCCCCCCCCCCTCCACTTGTCATACCCCCTCCCCTGAACTTTCATTTTTTTTTAAATTTTATTTGACATGTTACTCCCCTATAACATTTTATTGCATTTTACGGTCTCCGTTTAATACTGTAAATTAAAAATTACAAGGTTTATTTTTATTTTTTTATTTTCTCTACACTTTCATTTCCTTTAAAGGTTTTATTTAACATATTACTATCTGTAGCATATATATATATATATATATATATATATATATATATATTTTTATGATCTCACTTTAATATATTAAATTAAAATTTATAAAGGTTTTTTATTTTCTTTTATTTTTCTCTTTTTTTATTTATTGTACTTGATTATAATAATAATAATAATAATAACAATAATAATAATCGATGTGTATGTTTATCTTTTTAGCACATTATTATATTTATAAAACTATATATATATATTAAATATTAAAAAAAACATATTATAAATATTTACAATATTAATACTAATAAAAATAAATTAATAATAATAACGTAATTGTTTTGAATTTGATATATGTAGTGGAAACCACTTGGTGAAAAAAATACTATAAAAAAATATTGTAGGGATTAATATGCAAATTAAATAACGTTAAGAGTCAATAATAATTAATTTAATAAGTACATGGGGCGTATGTTCAGTGAAAATGGTATGGAGGGGGTCTGTTTAGAAACACCATTATGTTGTTTTTGAGAGATTCAATTACTAACTCAAAGATAATAGTAAGTATTGGAAAATGGATTCTTGTCATGTAGTTGTGACTTGTTCACAATATTTATCCATCGGAGTGTAAAATAGATATAACATGGTCCGACTTTTAAAATCACTAAAATGGTCTGATTTGTAAAATAGTTATAATAGTAAGTTAGAGTGGTTGATTCAACGACCGGTCTGTTTTATAAAACGTAAAACAAAGTCGCACAAAAGCGAATATGTAAGGTAGAGGATTTTATTAATCCTAACTATGATCTTTCGGTCGCTGCCGATCCCAACTAACGAATTGGCTTATAACAATCCTATCTTTTATCATATTTGGTGCCAACAGTTTGCGACAAACAAAATTCTAACGCCGTTAGTTGCAGGTCACCGGAGAAATGTTTTTGGCCGTTAAACTCAAATTTTATACGAAAACTCAGCATATTCGTCCCAAACATCTTTGTAACCTTAGATCGGACCTTTATGGGCGTTTTTTTTAGTAAAAGCCCCAATAATAGGCCGTCGGAACCTTAGAACCATCGTCGAAATCGGATGGTAGTGCTTAAGTGGTGGTGGTTGGTTGGTGGTGTGGGTGATGGTGTTCAAGTGGTGTTTAGGCTTTTTATTCAAAAAAGATGCATAGATTTATATTCGAAACATTTCTTGTCAGAGTATTAAGTGTTTTTATAACTACATTGGAATGGATTCTTCAGGTCTTTCAAAAGTAAATGGAAGAACCTCTTTTTAAGAATCTAAAATTATTAAAAATATATACTACTAAAAAGAATAAAGGATCAAAATAGTTATGGGAAATCATTTTGGAATCCACACATATCTAATCCTCTAACGTATATCCCATAGTATTTTTCTGTTCTTTAAGAAATCACATAAAGATTTTAATTATATATATGAAGATCTTCAATTATTTCACTTGGTTTTACTTTAATTCTCAAGGACTTTAGAAATGTTGTGTAGATATGATAAGGATGAGAAATCTTAATTTATCATGGAAATACATATATGTGGACTATATATACGGAACAACACATATGGATTATATATATGCGGAACTTAACCTATGAGCCGATCCGAGCCAGGGCAAGCTCGAGCTCAAACATGAAGGAATAGATTAACACTGCGTACGTCATATCTCTTAATCCTCTAATATCATCTTCAAAGAATATTTAACTTACTCTCACGCCATCGGTTTATCACATGAGACCTCTCATGCGGTAAGCTAACTGTTGTTTCATCTTTGCAAGAATCATCTAAGCGATCAAGATCTGGAGCTGTCTACACAATCCTTGCTCCATATATGTTGTAGCAATAAGTTATCTTCCACCGTGAGGTTGTGTTGTTTATACCCAAAATCTTTTGTGGTTCAGCTCATAGTAACAGGTTCCATACATGACTAGGAAAGACGCCACTTCAAAGGTTACCTCAACTCCTCTCACAAATGTTTCATAACCGGGCCAAGCCAATTTTCACTGAATTAGTCTAACACTCACTCCCCGGATGCGAATAAGTCACTTTTGAACTAATTTTTTCAAGAATACCCTATACTCACAACACATTTTCGTCTTTAAGAGGGTTAAATCTTTTACTTGGTGTTCCTCTACAAAAATTAATTTAATAACATTTCTCTAGTTAGCGATTTCATTTATTATAAAGCATATTTGAAAAAAGGTGTATTGGTTTTTATTAGTCCCAACAATCACCTTTTAGTTGTTGCGGGTCCCAACTAACAAATTGGTTGGTAACGGTCCAACTGTTATCATCTTTTCTTCCATCAAGCCCCAACTAACTGAGTGGTAACTCCATTAACTTCTTACTAACATTTCAATCCTAGTTGTCAAAAACCTATTAACACTACGTACGTCATCTCTCTTAATCCTCTAATATCACCTTTAAAGAATATTTAACTTATTCTCACCCCATCGGTTTATCACAAGAGACCTCTCATATAACAAACCACAAAATAAATTAAAGGAAAAGTAAAGGAAATAGAAGGAGAAAATTCCATCCCACATTGATGGAGGAAAGAAAAAGAGAAGCTTCCACCATAGTATAAATAGGAGAGTAAGTTTCTTGTCCCACGTCGCAAAATTATAAAACTAGTGAGCTCTTTATAAGAAAGAAAATTTATATGTTAATATTCTTATAAGAAAAATCACACCCAGTGGTCCTAGCGGAGAGTGCGAAGCACCCGAACACGCACGCGCACGGGCTCGGGCTCGGACGAAGTGCGATTGGCGCTTTGATGGCGCACTTCGCACTTTGTTGAAAATTAAGATTTTTAATAATCCTTCCATCGCGATACGCGACGGGTTTAAATTTGCCTCATCGCGTAGCGCGATGACGTGTAACATTATCCAGAAATATTGCGGCATACCGATACGCGATGAGCTGATAAAGCTATACATCGCGTATCGCGACGTGGAGGTTACACAGACGAGACACGTAGCCTGCCACATGGCGTGCCACGTAGCAGGTCTAGGGCTAATTAGGCAAGGCTATAAGATTCTTCGCGATACGCGACGCCCTTTGCCTATGGCTCCAGATCAGCTATAAACAGATTGGCAACGGGACATTCTTCCTTGCTCAAAATTCTATTTTCTCTCTGAGTTTTTCACATACACATATTATATATTAAGAGTATAGTATAATACCCGAGTTATCGTAGCGATATCTTATCCGATCAAAAGAAACTTAAACGCGAATCCAAAAGCTCTGCCTGTCAAGGTATGACATTGTGCCATCGTGTAAAGTTTCTACTCTCGTGATTATCATTATGATTATTGATTTTATACTAATCTAGGTATACTACATTGTGTTTATCCTATGTGCTTAATACCAAGAGGCGTTTTCTTTAATTGTAAACTTGCAATGTGAGACATTCAAGTTTTTATACAACTCACATTTGCGTAAGACAACTATTTTTCCAACGCTGTCATGGTGATTTCAAAACATATAAAACCCATGATAGATTGTCTAAATATTTTCAAATGTATTTATAAAGTATTTAAAATACATTACAGTGATTAAGTCTCTATAAACTTACGGTTGGTTACTACAGGTATTGTGGGGTTTTGTATACAAAGCTTGCCTACTGGGTTATTACACGTTACTTATTGGACAAGTGTTAGCCAATAAGTAATATGACCACAGTCATAGATACGCTCGAGTGACAAGTACATTTCGATAATTTGTAAGCAGTCAGATGTAAAAACATCTTAATGCTGTAAATGTAAAATGTGTCATTTACAAATGAATGTACTCACCAGTATTTCTTGATGATCAAATATTTTAAACATGTTTCAGGTGATTTGTTAGAGACAAATGAATGATGCATGCGGGCTTCCAGCTTAAATAAGTGGCTTGTCACAAGAATAAAGAAACGTGTTTTGAAAATTAGGGTTTATCCTTATAAAAATTATGTTTGTATCAAAATGAATTAAACTTCCGGTTTATTATAATAACAATCATGGTGTTTTTGTAACTCTGATCATTTGTCCTAACTACAGTTCTAATGAAATTTCCGCTGCAAAATAATTTAATAAACACCGTTACCACCAATCAATGTTCACGGCTTCCCTCCCGGGGTATAGGGGTCGGGGGCTGTGACAGCTAAAGTGGTATCAGAGCCACTGGCTTAAGCAATATGGGTATTTTAATAATACCTAATATTAAAATTAAGATTTAGGAAATACATGCATAAACCTATGTGTTAACCATACATATAAGAATCTAACCACACGTGAAAATAAAAAAAAACAACTTTCTTTTGGAGTTCGTTTTTCTATTGTTTTTGATTAACAGTATGAGTGAGCTAGTTGAAGCTTTCGGAAACATATCCGTTAACACCACGGATATGGAAGAAGGAGAATCTAGTCAACAACACCCTGAACCCATGATCTTTCAAGCACAACCTGTAGAAAAACCAAAGCCCAAAAGAAGAAGAAGGCTTAAAGACTGGCAACGAGGATTGAGAAAATATAAAAAAGGAAGAACCACACAACCATCACCACAACCTGAACCACCAACTCAACCACAAGCAACTGAACCACAAGCAATTGAACCACAACCAACTCTACCACAACCCCCATCAGTAATACCAATGCTGGAGCTACTAGGCCGATGCCTTGATGAGTGCGAAATCTTTCAACCAACATTCAATTATATAGGTACAGCAAGCTCCACCAACCTGAACTTGCTATTTCAGAACCCGAATAGTACACTTCCCTCTGATGATATTATCAGTCAAGCTCAACTAGAAGAATGGTGGACAAATGATTGGCAATATCAAACAATGATGAACAACCCGTATGCACCGTTCCAGGCAGAAACTTCAAATTACCCCAATATGACACCAGAAATGACAGCTGAACTCCGTCATTACAGAGAAGATGTGATAGACACCGGTAATAGACTAAGAAATATGGGGAGAACCTGACCTGGAAATACTATGACCATGAACCATATATATAAAGTATAGATATAATATTTATATGTTGTTTATCGTAATTTCTTCTGCGTAAAAAAAAAGTGTGTAGATGTAAATTATAGTGATGCATATATATAAAGTGTGTAGATGTAAATTATAGTGGTGAATATATATATATATATATATATATATATATATATATATATATATATATAAAAGAGTAAATATCGCAAAGATCGACGATTTTGACATATTCTGTGCCTATGTGTTATTTATGCTTATGTGTTTTTAATATCTTGTTTACCTTATTATTTAATTATAATATTAATAATTCCTTCTTGTATGTAATTCAGATGTTGAATGAGCACAATCACAAAAATGAGCACAACCATGAAAATGAGCATAATCGCAAAGATGAGCATAATCGCGAAAATGAGCACAATCACGAAAACGAGCATAATCATGAAATTCATAATCATGAAAATCGTCTGAATATGAATGCTATTGAAAATATGATAGCTCAGAAAGAAACTGGAGCAATTCCTTTAATTGTTGATGCTATTAAGCAACCCTTGTCTAAAATTAGGCATAAAACAGAGAGTAATAAACGTAACTCTAACACTGAAGCTAGTAATAGTGTGAATGGAGGAAATAGAAACCCATTACCCAAAAAGTCAAAAGTTCACGGTTGTACTTACAAAGATTTTTGGCATGTAAACCAACCGAATTCTCTGGAAAAGAATGACCATTTTTCAGCATTACGCTGGTTAGAAAAGACAGAAACTATTATAAGAATCAGTAAATGTGCTGAAGAAGATAAAATATTATATGCTTCTAACCTCTTCATTAATGAAGCAATGGAATGGTGGAACACAGTCCTCCAGTCAAAGGGAAGTCACATAGTTTATACTATGATCTGGGAAGAGTTTAAAGAAATAGAAGAAAGGAAATTTTGTCTTCCTCATGAGAGAGAAAAGAATGCTACTATGTTCTTAAACCACAACGTGGAAGGTGTGAAGTGTCGTGAGTATACGACAAAATTCTTCGAATATGCGAGAATGGTACCAGCTTTGGCTTCGCCAGAGTCAGTGCTAATTTCTCGTTATATTTGGGGATAAGTAAGTGAAATCCGCGATTTTGTAAAGTTAGCTAGACCTCAGACTATTGAGGAAACAGTTGAGCTAGCCAATACCATGACAGACGGATTAATCCAAACTCAGGTTGAAAACAAAAAGAAAGATTTAGCCCAGAAGATTACCCAACAATTTCAGAAGAAAGGAACAGGGAAATCCTATGCTCATCCTTTCTGTAGAACTTGCAGAAAAAGGCATTCAAGGAGATGCGCTTTTAAGAAATCTAAGTATTGCAATTACTGCAAAATGGCTGGACATACTGATGAAGAATGTAGAAGAAAGGAAAGTCGTGTTCCTACAACTGCGGAGAACCTGGCCACATCCGTCCATAATGTCCAAAGCTGATAAAGGTGCCTGACAACAAAGCAAAGAATACAGATGGACCTAAGAAGAATGCACGAGCTTTTCAGCTCACTGCACAAGAAGCAGCAATGATTCCCGACGTCATTGCGGGTACGTTCCTTATTAATAAAGTTTACGCTAAAGTATTATTTGATTCCGGAGCAAACCAAAGTTTTATAAACACGAAGTTTTGCCAATCCTTAAATCAACCATTAACCAAACTCCATCAAGTCTGCACAGTAGAAATGGATGATAGAAATTCCATTCATATTCATGAAGTACTTCAAGAAGAAAACATAAACTTAGTAGGCCACCAGTTGAAAGAAAATTTACTCCCAATGAATCTGGCTGGATTCGATGTTATATTAGGAATGGACTGGTTAGTAGCCAATCATGCTCGAATCTTATTTAATACAAATTATGTTGAAATTCGCACGTCAGCAGGATAAATTATTACAATTCAAGGAGATAAAATGCTCAAGCCTATAAAATTCATATCAGTAATGAAAGCGGCAAGCTATCTAAGGAAACAAGGCGTAGTATATATCATTTCTGTAATCAATAGCGCCAAAGGAAAAGAGCTAAAAGAAATTCCGGTAGTATCGGAATATCCTGATGTCTTTCCAGAAGATTTTCCTGGACAACCGCCTGATGAGAAGTTGAATTTAGAATCCATATAATACCAGGAGTAGCAACAGTTTCTAAAGCACCATATAGATTAGCGCCAACAGAGATGTTAGAATTAAAGAAACAATTAGATGAATTGCTAGAAAAAGGTTTCATACGACCTAGCTCATCACCCTGGGGAGCACCAGTACTGTTTGTCAAAAAAAAAGATGGGTCATTGCGTATGTGTATTGATTATAGAGAATTGAATAAAGTCACGATTAAGAATCGGTATCCTTTACCATGAATTGATGATTATTCGATCAACTCCAAGGAGCTCGATATTTTTCTAAAATCGATTTACGCTCAGGATACCATCAATTAAAAGTGCAAGAAGAAGATGTTCTTAAAATAGCTTTTAGGACAAGATATGGTCATTATGAGTTTACAGTCATACCATTTGGTTTAACCAATGCACCAGCTGCATTCATGGATATGATGAACCGAATATGTAAACCATATTTGGATAAATTCGTAATCGTTTTTATAGACGATATACTCATTTATTCCAAAACCAGTGAAGAACATGTCAAACATCTTCATACACTTTTGACACTATTGAGAAAAGAGAAGCTTTACGCTAAATTCTCAAAGTGTGAATTTTGGTTACAAGAAGTACATTTTCTAGGACACTTGGTTAACCATGAAGGTATTCACGTGGACCCTTCCAAAATAGAAGCTATTACTAATTGGGAACTTCCTAAAATTCTTACAGAAATTCGAAGTTTTTTAGGATTAGCAGGATATTATAGACGCTTCATTCAAAATTTTTCCCGAATAGCAGTTCCGTTAACCAAGTTAACGTGTGAGAATGTCAAGTTTGAATGGGGACCTAAGCAAGAAGAAGCTTTTATAACTTTGAAGCAAAAGTTAACAAATGCCCCAATACTTGCATTACCAGAAGGAACAAAAGATTTCACAGTTTGTTGTAATGCTTCTAAATCAAGATTGGGATGTGTACTAATGCAACGTGAAAAAGTTATTGCTTACGCATCTAGACAATTAAAGAAGCATGAAGAGAATTATACAACACACGACTTAGAATTGGGAGCAATAATTTTTTCCCTAAAGATCTGGAGACACTATCTATATGGTAGTAAGTTTACTGTATTAATAGATCATAAAAGTTTAAAATATATTTTTGGGCAAAAGGAGCTTAACATGAGGCAAAGACGCTAGATGGAAATTCTTAGTGACTATGATTATGAAATCCTATACTGTGAAGGTAAGACAAATATAGTAGCCGATGCATTAAGCAGAAAAGAGCATGAGAAACCTAAAAGAGTGTGGTAAGGTTAGAAAATCAAATCAATTTAATGGACGAAGTAAAGAATGCTCAGAAACAAACAATAGAAGAAAATAATGTTGCTGATGAGAAAAGAAATGGTACCATTGATCTACTTGTCAAAGGAAATGATGAAATTCTCCGAATGGGGAATAGGATCTGGATACCAATCATAGGAGAATTACGAGAAAAGATTCTCGAAGAATCCCATAACTCCAAATACACAATGCATCCTGGAAGAGATAAAATGAATCAAGATTTGAAGAAAATCTATTGGTAGATAGGAATGAAAAAGGACATAACTAGTTATGTTTCAAAATGCTTAACTTGTTCATAAGTTAAAGCAGAACATCAAAAGCCATCAGGATTACTTCAACAATTAGAAATGCCAGAATGGAAATGGGAATTATTAACAATGGATTTTGGTACCAAATTACCTACCACGAGAAGAGGTAATGACACAATCTGGGTGATTGTGGATAGATTAACAAAATCAGCTCATTTTATACCAATGAAGGAAACTTTCAAAATGGAACAATTAGCTAAGCTGTATGTGGACAAAGTTGTCTCGTTACATGGAGTTCCATTATCCATTGTATCTGATCGGGATAGCCGTTTTACTTCTCATTTTTGGAAAAGTTTCCAAGTAGCTATGGGAACAAAATTAAACTTGAGCACAGCATACCATCCACAGATTGATGGTCAAAGTGAAAGGACCATACAAACATTGGAAGACATGCTAAGAGCATGTGTAATAGATTTTGGTGGAAATTGGGATGACCATTTACCACTAATAGAATTCTCCTATAATAACAGTTATCATACAACCATTAATGCTGCCCCATTTGAAGCCCTTTATGGACGAAGGAGCAGATATCCAGTGTGTTGGACAGAAATAGGAGGAAAACAATTATCAGGTCCTGAAATCATATAAGAAAGTACCGATAAGATAAATCAAGTCAAGGAAAGATTAAAGACCGCACGAGATCGTCAGATAAGTTATGCGGATCATCGACGCACACAATTGGAATTTCAAGTGGGAGACAAAGTGCTACTAAAAGTATCTCCATGTAAAGGAGTAATCCGATTCGGTAAGAGAGGAAAGTTAAGTCCACGATTTGTTGGACCATTTTAATTTATCAAACGAATTGGACCAGTAGCCTATCAGCTAGAATTACCAGAGGAAATGTCAGGTATACATGATGTATTTCATGTAAGTAACTTAAGGAAATGTTTAGCTGATAAAACACTAGAAGTACCCCTTCAAGATATAAAGGTAAATGAAAAGTTGAAATTCGCTGAGCAACCTTTGCTAATTGAAGATAGAAACATCAAGAATCTCAATCATAAAAGAATAGTTCTGGTCAAAGTGAAGTGGGATTCAAAACGTGGACCAGAATATACTTGGGAATTGGAATCATAAATGAAACGGAAGTACCAACACTTATTCCAACCAAATCTCGATGACGAGATTCAAAATAAGTAGGGGAGACTATAACAAACCACAAAATAAATTAAAGGAAAAGTAAAGAAAATAGAAGGAGAAAAATCCATCCCACATTGGTGGAGGAAAGAAAAAGATAAGCTTCCACCATAGTAAAAATAGGAGAGTAAGTTTCTTGTCCCACATCGCTAGATTATAAAACTACTGAGCTCTTTATAAGAAAGAAAATTTATATGTTAATATTCTTATAAGACAAATCACACCCAGTGGTCCTAGCGGAGGGTGCGAAGCACCCGAATGCGTACGAGCACGGGCTCGGGCGAAGTGCGATGGGCATAATGTGGCGCTTTAATGGCGCACTTTGCACTCTGCACGCTCGCATCTCCGTCGCGGGCCCCGCTTAAGGTCCACCTTAGTATTTTTTCAAAATTTAAGATTTTTAATAATCATTCCAGCGCGATATGCGACGGGTTTAGATTTGCCTCATCACATAGCGCGATGACATGTAACATTATCCAGAAATATTGCGGCGTAGCGATACGCGATGAGTTGATAAAGCTACACATCGCACATCCCGATGTGGAGGTTACACAGTTAGGACACGTAGCTTGCCACGTGGCGTGCCACATAGTAGGCCTAGGGCTGATTAGGCAAGGCTATAAGATTTGTCGCGATACGCGACGCCCTTTGCCTATGGCCATCGCGTATTGAGAGAACGTCATAGAGACCAAGATCTAGCCGCTAATACGATACATCAACACAAAATCGATACTTTAAATATAATACTTTATTGATAATTTAGTGTAAATACATTAGAGAGAATAATAAGTTATGGAGAGGATAACTTAAACTATGTACAAGTTCTCTACTAAATTATGAGCATAAACTCCCTATTTATATGCTATTTACAATATACGTTAAATACAAAGACTAAACCGCCTATAACTTATTCGATCGCTACGGACACCAAAACCGTGCACTAACAGACTCCCCCTTTTCCGTAGCTATCGAATACTTTATCCTTGAATACTTTAACTGCAAATCACCAGTCACAAACCGTGCACTAACACGTATCGCGATGGGCTCCAGAATAAGCTATAAATAGATTGGCAACGGGACATTCTTCCTTGCTTAAAATTATCTTTTCTCTCTGAGTTTTTCACATACACATATTATATATTAAGAGTATAGTATAATACCCGAGTTATCGTAGCGATATCCTATCCGATCAAAAGAAACTTAAACGTGAATCCAAAAGCTCTTCCTGTTAAGGTATGACATTGTGCCATCGTGTAAAGTTTCTACTCTCGTGATTATCGTTATGATTATTGGTTTTATACTAATCTAGGTATACTACATTGTGTTTATCCTAGGTGCTTAATACCAAGAGGCGTTTTGTTTAATTGTAAACTTGAAAGGTGAGACATTCGAGTTTTTATACAACTCACATTTGCGTGAGACAGCTATTTTTCCGACACTGTCATGGTGATTTCAAAACATATAAAAACACATGATAGATTGTCTAAATATTTTTGAATGTATTTATAAAGTATTTAAAATACAGTACAGTACGTGATTAAGTCTCTGTAGACTTACGGGATGGTTACTACTGGTATTGCCTACTGGCTATTACACGTTACTTATTGGACAAGTGCTAGCCAATAAGTAATATGACCACAGTCATAGAAACGGTCTAGTGACAAGTACCTTTCGGTAATTTGTAAGCAGGCAGATGTAAAAACATCTTAATGCTGTAAATGTAAAATGTGTCATTTACAAATGAATATACTCACTAGTATTTCTTGATGATCAAATATTTTAAGCATGTTTCAGGTGACTTGTTAGAGACAAAGGAATGATGCATGCGGGCTTCCAGCATAATTAAGTGGCTTGTCACAAGAATAAAGAAACGTGTTTTGTATATTAGGGATTATCCCTATAAAAATTATGTTTGTGTCAAAATGGATTAAACTCCCGGTTTATTATAATAAAAAATCATGGTGTTTTTGTAACTCTGATCATTTTTCCTAACTACGGTTCTGATGAAATTTTTCGCTGCAAAATAATTTAATAAACACCGATACCACCAATCAATGTTCACGGCTTCCCTACCGGGGTATAGAGGTCGGGGGCTGTGACATCTCATGAGGTGAGCTAACAGTTGTTTCATCTTTTCAAGAATTATCTAAGCGATCAAGATCTGGAGTTGTCTACTCAATCCTTGGTCCATTATATGTTGTAGCAATAAGTTATCTTCCACCGTGAGGTTGTGTTGCTTATACCCAAAATCTTTTGTGGTTTAGCTCATATTCATAGGTTCCATACATGACTAGGAAAGACGCCCCTTCAAAGGTTACCTCAACTCCTCTCACAAATGTTTCGTAACCTGACCAAGCCAATTTTCACCGGATGAGTCTAACACTCACTCCCCGGTTGCGAATAAATCACTTTTGAACTAATTTTTTCAAGAATACCCTCTACTCACAACACATTTTTGTCTTTAAGAAGATTAAATCTTTTACTTGGTGTTCATCTATAAAAATCATTTTAATAACATTTCTCTAGTTAGCGATTTCATTTATTATAAAGCATATTTGAAAACATGTGTATTGGTTTTTATTAGTCCCAACAATCACCTTTTAGTCGCTGGTCCCAACCAACAAATTGGTTGGTAACGGTCCAACTGTTATCATATTTTCTTCCATCAAGCCCCAAAAACTGAGTGCTAACTCCATTAACTTCTTACTAACATTTAAACCCTAGTTGTCAAAAACCTATTACATTGTAGCCAACATGGATTTGTCTCTCTTTAAATGATTTATCTCAAATTGTTATCGTACATCAAACCCTAAAAGCTTTAGTTTCTCCTATGAACTAGCAAGAACAATCGAATCATCACCATCTATTAGATGTGGTTGCAATCTTCCATCGATCCTCTGAACAATGAAATAGGTTTATCATTATCTTGTACATTTGGCCGCAAGAAACACCCTAAAAGGTTTAAACTTGATTTAGGAGGAAATGTCTACTACAACCACGATATAATTGCAATTTGTAGGGTTGGACCTGGAAGATCTCGAATTGGGGATGAATTCTATGGTTTCCCTTTATGGCTGATAAGTACAGTATTTAATTATCAAATTTAATTTTTTACCTATATATATTAATTATTTTTTTATGACTAGAATCAGACTGCAAATTCTTCATATGGATAGAAGAATTTGATAGTTTCTTAAAGCTATGTTGTTCAAGAAAAGATCAAGAATAAAAGAGATGCATGTATAAAATTTAAAGTTAAAGAACATGGTGTTGGAAGAAGATAACAAGAATTTGAAGTTGCATCTCCATTAAAAAAGTCAAATCGGAAGAGTAAAAGTGATATATGTTTGGCAGTTGTTGCCATGGCGATATGGTGGACTTTATCTTTGTGAAATGTTGTTAGTGTATCGAATGTAATGTGTTTCATGTGAACACATGGTTGTTCAATTTCAATCGATCGATGTTCTTGTTCTCAATTTATTGTGATGTTAATGCTGTCAACGTAATGTGAAGTTAATGTGGTTGGCAATATGTGTGCCCAAACTGTTTTGATAACCAAATGCTCATTAATATGACTTAAAACATAAATGAAAATAATGACCTAACACATTAACTAAAAAATATGACCCTCAATTTATTGTGATGTTAATGATGTCAACGTAATGTGAAGTTAATGTGGTTGGCAATATGTGTGCACAAACCATTTTGATAACCAAAGGCTCATTAATATGACTCAAAACATAAATGACAATAATGACCTAACACATTAACTAAAAAATATGACCATAATGACCAAATCACCATAATAACTTGCTACTACTCAAAATGACTATATCATATTAACTGTAACCATATATCAAATTGACTAACCGATTGACCGCAGCGTTATCAGTTTGACTGTATATAACCATATAGATTGACCAAATTAACATAAGAACCTGCAATAAACAAAATGACCAAATGCCCATTGCATAGACATACAAGTATGACATCACAAAATGACCACGGCCATATCAGATTAACTGGTCAAATTGACCATAATGCCTATATCAAATTGACTGTACAAAATGACCAAATGCCCATAGCATGCAACTATCAAATGGACAAAATGACATTTACAACTCATACATCATACATAACTAAATTCCATACATTACAAATGTTGCAACTTACATTACTTTGATAAGTACATATGGAACGTCAAAAATGACAAGTCTGTAACATTGTTAACTAACCAAAATACATGAACCAAAAGGCAAATTTGCAACATTGTTAACTAGGGCATACATTAGTTATTCCAAAATGCATTGTTAACATACTTAATCATCAACCATGAACCATTAAGTAGCATTTCCCCGACTTCTCACCTTTGTGTTTCCCCTTAGCCTCTTAGAACGAGTTTACTATTGTGTTGGCTAACTTGGTTGTGTTGTTTCAGTTGACTTTTTCCTTGGTTGATTTGAAATCCCTTTTATCATCCCCCTTGGCCTTTTAGAACCAACTGCTTGTGTTGGCTATAGTGTTGGCTTATATGGCTATGTGGCTTGTGTTGATTTTTGTGGTGACCTTATTGACCTTCCCCTTGCACGAGTTTTTTTATGTGGCTTGAGTCTTAGACCTCTTAGGTTTTGTACACTTTCTAATGTTATGGTCAGTGTCTTTTTAATGTTATCAATGTACATGGCTTCTTATATTTTCATAGGGATCTCTTTATTTGTTTTTAGGTTGACTTTTGATGTAAGTAGGGAAGGGTCCAAAGGATAATCAACTTTTGGCCAAAACCTTTCACTGGGAAATGGTGGAATTAAGTATGAATATGAATTTAAGTATGTTTCTTTGAGGTAACATTCATGAAGAAACTCTTCATCATTCCTTCCATTAAAGCCTGCACACACATGTTTACATGGTATACTTGTTAAAATCCAACTTTATTATACACATATAAACATAACTTAATTTTTGAATGATTAATGGTTCATATATATAGGGGAATGTTAACGTACAAATGAAATTGTCGTGCTAAACATGAGAATCAAGTAGAGTAATTATATATGCAAATAGAGTAATTATGTAATTACATCATAGAGTAATTATCATAGAGTAATTGCATAATTAATCTACTTGTATATATAATTACTCTACTTGATTCTCACGTCTAGCACGATAATTTCATTTATATTTGATCCAAACCCAATATATATATACACACACACTAGCTTTAAAACTCGTGTAACACACGTAATGATCTAAATAATTAAGTTAGAAATAAAGCAATACATAATGTATATAGAAAAATGATTACATCTATGCTTGTATCGTTATACATAAATTGATTTTATTTATATCACAAAATGATTTTTTTCAAAAAGAAAAATGAACTTAATAAAAAAAATAATGCACGTGCAAAAACATACCCAAGAAAACCTCAACTATTGAAAATTTATACTCACTGCCATATATGTATAATTGAAGAAATTTGGTTATGAATCAATTTTGAATAACACTTCTCATATAATAATAATTTTGAGTTACACCATAAGAAAGATATTGATAAGTTTGAGTGGCTTCTCGACTTTACCAATTGATAAAAAAAATAATAACATGTTAACCCATTCAATTTTGTGAATGTTTTGCTTCACTTGAGCATAATTTTGTACGGCATGCTTTACATACAACATTCTGATCACAATTCAAGGAAAAGCCAATGCTGACACAAATGTTTCTAATTTAATAAAAGTTAGAAACATTGATAGGCCTAGAGGTGGCATGTCGGAAGTGTTTATCATTTTATCTTAAATTTTAATAGTCATGGGAAAATTACTCAATGTGCAAAATCCTGAATCTTTGGACTATTTTCAAAAATGTCCTTAAAATAAATTTGAAACCCAGACACATTTAAAATTCTAACTTTCATTTGTTTTGCATTTAAAAGTCAAAACTTTGAACTTGTAACAAGTTTAACGATAAATCTATTTGAATTCTCAAAATTTTAAAAATATTCATATTACCTATCTTTTATTTGTAACGTATTTGAGCCAAACGTAGTTAATTTGTACCAAACGATCTATGTACCAACTAACAATCAAATATAAGTTCCACAAAAAAACCCGAAGCAATCCTTGATAAATAAAAAACCCAAGAAACTAAACACGATATACTTTATTATATTTGAAAGTGATCGGTATATACTATCATTACATATTGTTGAAGATTGTTAAAAAAAACTCTAATATGATTTCAATTTACGAAGTATTTTTTTAATCATTAAATTATAAATATATGCTTAAAATCTTATCCATTTTTAAAAATAAATCCATTTATCTATTGAGTTTTTTTATACATTGTCATATAAATTTATAAATTATAAATATATGATTTAAATCTTAGAAAAGTGAATAATTTAATCATGTTATAGATATAATATAAATGAAGTGTAAAACGAAAGTGAATAACTAGAATATATATATATATATATATATATATATATATATATATATATATATATATATACCTGTTAAGTCCCACTTTCTACATGTACATGTTCTGTTATTCAAGTTCATGGCAACATCATCAAAATCACTAACTTGGAACACATTATACGCTGATGGGAACACTAAACATTTATAAGCCCTTTTTTTTATCAAGTTTAGTCTGTATCCTTGGGCACACAACCACATCTTGAACTAACATTTCAGAATCTTAATTACCCTGGTCATTATTGAGACCCTATATTCTCTAACTATTCTATAATATGCATAGATCTAGACTAAACTATGGTTCCATTAAACGTCTCAGCCATATTATTTACTATGACATCACAACATATGTTATCCTTAAGAAAGCTGAAGATTGTGTTTCATGAATGCCTCCATTGCAGTTGATACTGCTTTCATCACCTTGATAGCATTATTGAAGTCAGGCTCACTATAATCCCTACATGTCTGCCAAAATACATCTTTCACTCTTCACCCTTGAACTTCTTATTCCAATTTGTATAGATGTGTCTTACATAGTTTTTATGCTCAATATTTTTCCAAACCAAAGACACAACATTCACTAATCCATGTCATATTATAATAGTTAGACTTTAAAACTTATATAACTTAAATATCAAGAAAGCAAAGTCATACCTTTTTGTTCGCCACAGATAAGTATATAGTTTTTTCCACCATCTTTGAGTCTTTGACAACTACACATTTTATTAGTTCTTCCATGAACTATTCCCAACTATCATTAGATTCACCTTCAACAACAGCCCATGCCACAGGGTACATCTGGTCATTGGAATCTCTCCCAATTGCAGCCAAACAGCCATCCAGACACAACAGTTTCCTGCAACCATCCAAAAATACCCATCCTCACCCCTATCAAAACACACAAAAAACCTAAATAATGTCTCTAAGTTTGAATTTGGGTCCTGGTTATTTTACCCTGGTGGGACGGTTACCAATTCAAAGGTTGAATTAAGATTTGGATTTTTGAATGCTGTCAAGTAAGACCTAATTTTACTGCAGTGCTCCCTCATTGACCCATGAGGCATCTTTTATGCACAACTCTTGGCATTGTAAGCCAACCATTTGTGTATAAGCACCATATGTTTCTCTTTAAATGCTTGTTGGATCTTTTTAGCACATTATAGAGGTTTATCTTTGAATAATGGCAAGAAGTCATTAGCTATAAACTTAGCAGTCAATTGTCTATTCTATGTCATGTTTCTCTGGCAGTTGTGCTTACTATTCACAGTTTTAGCCATATAGCAACTCTTGACCCTGTGAGATGAACAATATAGACTAAATGAACACCCTTCCACACATTTGACACCTACACGTCCTCTACTACTCTTGTTACTTGTAGAAGTGTAAATATTTTTATCATTTAAGACAACATACTTTCCAACTGCTTCTTAGAAAGCATCTCTAGTTGGGAACTTTATCCCAACAACCCATTTAAACTTAGAATAGTCAGTTTCTTCATTTACAACAGAAACAACTATTTTATGCTTGTTCCCTCTAATGTCATCATCTTCACTCTCTCTAGGTGTGTCATCATTAGCCTTGGAATCTTCATGACTACTAGATTCTTCATTAATTGCATCCGTAGATTGTTTTAGACATTCTTCAAGTAACTTCTTTTATTCAACATATTCTTCATTCACATTTTGAATCTTAGCAACTAAATCTATCCATTCTTCATCATCTTTGTCAGATCCATCATCATCCAAATCACATTCATAAGACACATCATCAGAATCATCATCTTCTGAACTCTCTGAATTTGACCCACCATCATCTATTCCATCTTCATTTGTGTCAGTTGGTGGTGATTGAAGTGTTGTCTCTGTAACCTTAACCAGTGATCCAAGTGTTAAACTTGTAACCTTAACTGAATTAAGTGTTTTCTTAACTGGTGATTCAGATGTTGTAATTTTATCTTTAAGCGGTGGAACTTGTTTTGTAGCAGTAAGCTTGGTGTACTTCTTAACCTCTGAACTATTGCTAAAGCAAGCTCCCGGTTGGGATTTAGATGAACTTGGCAGGGTAATGGGTTGGGCTAAGGGCTAGTGGGATTGGTTGTGGGTTTCCTTATCTTATTAGTTTGAACATATAAAACGAAACCTTGTGCAGAACTGGAACTGGAACTAACCAAAGACACCATCTCGGTGACTTCTTTATCATTGCGTAATAGTTTCAAACGGTCATCATCAAGAATCTTGCAATACAACCAAAGATCTTTCGATTTGTATGAACCATACTCTAATGCATAATCTAGTAGCTCAAAGTTTAAAACTTTATCATCTAACCCTAATGAAGTTTTTTTTCCAACCAACATACCTTAATTTCGAGTGTGCAACTTCAAATGTCCCATGTCCAGTTTGAGTGTATAAGATTAATGTCACATTTATAACAAAAAGTATCAAACTTTTTTATCAAGCAAAATGTTATTTAATTCTTTTTATTCATCAACAAACAATACGAAAAAAATATAAATAAAAATACACCATCTCTAAAAATTATTTAAAAAGAAACACTCTACAAGAATTATAGAAAAAAAAGAAACGTGTTTTTAAATAAGAACTTAGACGTTGTATATTTTGTGTTTCCACTTTAACGAATTATTACAGCGGTGATAACTAATTTGTTGAAATTAGTGGTCTCGAAATCAAAGTTGAGCATGTATGTGGTATCAAGGAGTACAAGGATGTAGACCGGTGTTTACATGGTCAATAGCTAGAAAACCAACTAATTTTACCTTGTGGTTTCTTAATTCTCGTACCTTTATTAATTTGATGGTTAATCAATTGCAACTAATGTTGGTTGAAAGTTGTTTTAGGATATATAATACTTTTACAAAAAGTTTATGGTATTGAATCACATACAAAGCAACATTAGTTTTTTTTTCTTACCGGCATATGCTTTATAAATAAGACCCAGGCATCCGGCCTAGCAAATACTAGAACCAAAAACACACAAAACAACATAAGGTAGTTAAGAGGTTTTTGGTTTTTAGTTAGACATCACAATAGTAAACAGTTTATAGGCACATTGTCACTCATTAATATCTGTTTGGGTTATGCATGAAGTTTGAATATGGTCGTACAATTCGGTACATTTTTAGGCTCTGAAATTTTTGCTATAAAATCTAATTTCCGCCCTTAGATTAAACAAAATTACAAGAAACACTCATATGATGAACCGAAGAAACTCAATACTTTTCTTGATCTCAACAATTTGTGCCCTAGATCTCATCGCCAAGGTACATCACTTCGTTCTTTCACTTTGTTGAATAGTGATTTGACTTCAGAAAGCAACATATCAATCATACTTATGATTGTTTTATACTTTCTGACTCATGTAATTTGTAAAATGCCGGTTGAAAAAATAAGTGATATTATATTTTAATAATCTAAACTTTATTTCACTTGTCGGCGCAAAATCAAACTTAAAAAATGCACCACAACAGTCCTAAGTTTCAACATGTTGGCCGCCAACGAGCTTTTCACCAACGGGGTTAGATTCCGTTAGTTTTTCTAACGTGGATGATGACGTGTACGATGACGTAGAAAAAATCATGAGTGGACTGCTTATGTGGTAAAAAATATTTTTAAATTAAAATTAAATTTTTCTATCCAACATAAATGAGCCGAAACATTTTTTAAAACAAAAATAAACGAATCGAACTACTTTTCTAACCAAAATAAATGACCAAAAGATGATATTTGTAATTAATAAAAACCATTAGAAATATATATAATAATGATAAAAATAACTAAATATATATATATATATATATATATATATATATATATATATATATATATTAATGTGTGTAAAATTATTACTAAATAATAAGCGAGTTGTGCTCGTGCCAAACTCGAGCCTACAAAAATAACTCATGAAGCCGAGTTCAAGTTTTAGAAAAAAGGCCCAAAACGAGCCAAGCTGGAGATCGAGCTCTCGTAAGTCAAAACAACCGAGCTTGAGCCCAGTCGAGTCAAGCTCTGCTTGGCCCGTTTATGCCCCTGCTAATTAGTTAAAAAGAATCAAATTTTTGTTCAAATTTAAAATGTGTGGGAATTTAACGTGTAAAAAATGTTAAGAGACTTTTATGAAAGAAAAAAAAATAAGAAAGTATGTTAATTTTTTTATATGCAGAAATTGTTAAAAGACATATCTGTGAATCAGAAAGTACCAAATGTATGCATATTTTTTTTATAATATTTGCCCTACATTGTATCTTGTTGAGTATGTTAAACCTTAGACAAGTGAATCAAGAACACCAAAGACGATTTTGCATAAAACCTTTATGCGGCTCTTTTCTATTAATAAGAAACAAGAACAAAATATTTTCTTACTCGCTTAAAAATAAAACTATTGAAGAGGGTTTATATAACACCCACTATTCTAATTCTACTCAAACTAGGAAACACAATCAAACTAAATTTCGAATTTATTAAATAAAATATAACTATGACACCAAGTTATTCAACTTGGTCTCTGAAATTTGGATCTCCACCAAAACGCCCCTTGAGATTCTACATATCACCCTTACACTTTTCGTATTAGTCATTCGGGTCCTTCAAGTTGGTATTGCACCAAGTTTTACACTCCCTCTCAATACCAATTTTCATTGTTCTTCCAAGATCTTTCACACCTATTAACGCTCTCACCTCTTTTAGCTATTCTTTGATACGACTTTATAACACTACCTACGGGGTTCTTTTTCCCGTCTACAACTGTTCTCGTTTCAAGATTACCTTCTATATATAGAACTGCATTACCCGTTTTCAGATGGGAAACAACTTTTGTTTTCTCAACTCCATGACCAACTATCATGGTACACAAAGCATTTCTTCCATCCCCAATCAATGCATGCTCCCTCTCGAACTTAACTCCTTCATTCGTTCGTTCATTCGGATCACCCAAACTTTGCATGAACCTCATCCAAACTCCAACATCAACTTTGTTGGTTTGTTGATCTACAACCTTTTTCTGTTTCATCATGACAACTGGTAACATGAGACGGAACTACCTCCTCGTGCACTTCTTCCAACACGATTTCTCTCTCATCTTGTTCGGTTACTGTCATTGTTACATTTTGATCAACAGTACTTTCTTTTTCAACCACAATTTCATCATCATCTAGATTCAAAATAACAATAGATGATTCTGTCACATCCCAACCTACGGCGGAAATGCCGGAGCATGAACTGATTGTCACAGCTCTCAAGGTTACTATCATGCAACATTATAAGTTTCAGTATCTATTTAATAATTTCAAATAAAATAATTACAGTTAAGTACATCAAGTATAACGAAATTACAACAATGATTAATTAAGTTTATATCCTAAAAAGCATCTCTACGTGATCGTCATCTTGCTAAATAACCAAGCTGACAACCTGCAAATGCGTATAAAATATATTTTTGTCAACAACACATGTTGAGTGAGTAAAATACCAGTTTAAGACACAACAATAATAGTATATATAATATATAAAGAAAAATAAAAACTGTTCCTGTGAGACAAACAGTTAAACCATAGCACATACACAAAAAATCAACCATAAAGAAAGGGCTAAACCGTTGCCATGCGAATGGGCATTGGTTACCAAAAATGAGGTGTCGGTGAAACCATTGTTAATGCGTCAGACGCCGGCCACTACGACGGTCGTATGATCATACTAGACTGAGAATATGTTGGGCCTCTCCGAATGCAATTCAAATAAAGCAAGTAAGCAAATAGCAAGTTAGGCATAAACTGATATACACACAAGGATTATACAGTTGCGATTTTGAATACTAGATAATAGATAAATATGATACGATACGCATATGTCCCCAAAAAGGTTAAAAATAAGTAAAAGGGGAGTGATTACTCACCTGATCGGAGCTACGAAATACAAATGAGGATAATGAGAAAAGTAAACCTTTCGGGATATACCGTCAAGGATTCCTAGTTAAATAAGATAATATAAAGAATTATAAATGATATAACACGATTAAAATGAATTAAGATTTTGATGTAATTAGAGTTATGTTTGGGATTGAGATGTTATTGATTGATCGAATAAAATCTATTGTTATTATTTGTGCAAAACAAACATTACTGTTAATTATTTATTTATAATATGATAATTTGCTTTGCTATTTATAAAATAACCCTAATACACAATATAATACATATAAATCTAAAATAAAATAATTAAATACACCATTTAAATTAAATGATTTGAGTACATATAAATTGAGATATAATAGTTAATTACGAAAATTATACAATACTATAACTAAAATTTATAATATCTACGTTTTTAAATAAATATTTATAATAATAATATTTGAGCAAATATGCATTTTGAATCGTTAACGAAATTTAAAAATATAAATATATCTAATATTTTTGTTATGTTTTTGTTTAAATAATAATACATATATAATGAAGATATAAGTTTATAAACGTTTAACGATGAGAAAACGTGAATTTAAAGTGTCGGGTTTTATTTAAAACAATATATACTTATAAGGCTTATAGATTATATATATATATATAACAAAAATATATAATGAGATTATTTGCCAATAAACGTAAAACTTAGTGGTGTCGGTTAAATAAAATATGGTTTAATTTATATTTATTATAATCCATAATTTAATTAATAGATTGAAAACATAAAACAAATAAAAAAAACTTTAAAACCGGACCCTCCCCAGCAGGTTCAAATGAACATACAGTAATAACATCAGCCAATGTAGGTTCCCAGCCGGATCTACACGAGATATCGCGTTCTACGTAGGTGCGGAATCCCTACGTAAGACGTTACGAGCGTAGAAGACGATACGATTAAACACGTTACAATAAACACAAACAAGTTATATTGCAACCGTAAACACGTGATACAAAGATCACCAAATACAGACTCTCTCTAACTCGTTCTCTGAATAATGAACTGAATTCGTTGGAATAATCAATAATCCGTAACCTAAACAGCTTATATAGACACGACAACTTCGCCTGGCATGTTCAGGCGAAGTTGTCCCTAACTTCGCTTGTCTAACAAGTTCGCCCATATCAACGAACTTGTTAGCAACTTCGCTTACATACAAAACATAAATCTAACTAACACGATAACAGACACTTGACACTGAACTACTGACATCTTGCACCAACAGACTCCCCCTTGGCAGTAGCTTCAACTCTTTATCTTCAAACACGTGTCTTGTAATCTTCAACGACCTTGCATCTTCATCTTCAAGCATGAACTCCTTCGCGTACACAAACTGATACAATTCTTTGATATTTCTTCGCTTCGTCTTTCCAAGCAGGAATATAAAAGATTTTCTTCTCATTCAGCACCTGCAGATCAGCTTGCGACAAGTTCACTAGATGCATCGGATCATAAACTCTTAGCAGCTCTTGTTCATCTTCGTCTTCCATCACTGCTTCAGCTGTTTCACAATCAACATACCACCACTTTAGATCTTTGAGCACATCCTTGGGCATCTGTTTCATCGGCACTTTTTTAAGGCATCGGATCGGCTTATACTTCATAATCATCCAAGGTTTACCATCTGCTCTCAATCCACGATCTTTGTCTTCGATAAGTTTTCCCTTTTGTGGTTTCAACAGCTCAAACTTCTTCTCTTTTATACTTTCCTTCCAAACAATCTTCTCAATAACTCTAGCCATATTATCATCACTTCGGTTTATCAATCCCAATCTGGCTAAGTCTTTCACTTCACATTCTGGCAGTATATTCAACGATCTTAAAAGTCTTTTGAAGTACTGAACACCATCATACCTCTTAATAACAAAGAGCCTCAACTGCTCATCGTATATCCAGCAAATAATCCCTTTTCTCGATTCAGCATAGCCTCTAATGTTGTAAGTCTTCTTAAACATAGTAGGGACCGCCGGTTTCTTCGTTTTGACGAACCACTGAGCGTAGCCTTCTTTCCATCTAGGCTGCTCTTCCCATTCCGTCTCATCACTTCCAATCTGTTGACTCATATCTGCCTTATCTACTTCTGGTATCTCATGCTCCACATTCTCCTCTACTATCTCTCCCTCTTCAATCTCATTATCAATAACTATCTCTTCACCAATCTTCTCTATCTCATCACTCGGTAGTACATCATCATCCATCTCCTCTACGTCCACTACCACCACATCATCATCACCAGCTGCAGTTGTCAACTCCCCCTGAGTTGTGGAAGTTCCAAGAGCTTGATCAGTTCTTGGCAACTCACCACCTGCATCTTTCGACGCATTGGGATCATCGTCTCTATCATTTCGTCTCTTGGTCCTCAACTCATCGCCTTTACAGCTCGTCTCTCCCTGAAATGCCAAGAACTCCTTCAGAGCATCTATGATTTTTCCATGTTCTACCAGCAGGGACGACTGCATCTGATTCTCTGCAACTAGGCGTTGAATTGCCTGGGTCTGAATAAGATTTATCCTTGATTGTTCTGCCACGACCCGTTCAAGTGTTGCTATTCGTTCAGAGTCTGATAAGGTTGCATCGAAATCGAACCTCATATGTGATATATCTTGAGTGTACTGAGGAGGGATTTCTGATGTCACCGGGACCTCAGAAGTATAAATAGACGTAACCGCAGGTGGCATTGTCACCGATAACCCTGCAGTGGTCACAACAGTCGACTCAATAAAGCGTGCCACGACCTCCGTTGGAGTAAGAGTTGGAGGCGGCAACGAGACAATCTCAGGAGCCGATAGTTGGAAAGTAGTGGGTGGGAGGCCAAATGTAGATGAGGTAGCCACCACGGGAACATCCGTAGCGCTTGGCCTTGTAACCTGTAATGTTGAGGGAACCATTGTCATACTGGATAGTGCGGGTGGGGTGAAACGTACCACACTCGAGCTCTCACCAGCTTCAGAACCTGCACCTATCCGTTCCCTTCTTGATCTGCGTATTAACTGTTGTACCTCTTCCTCATAGTCTGACTCGCTGTCATCATCAGTTCTCTTTCTCTTCCCATGTAGTCTTTCTCGAGTTACCATAATCCTTCTTGCCTCATCAGAACCAGCCACCGTAGCAGCTGTCCTAGTAACATTCACAGTCGACACCCTCTCAACCGAGACTTGCACATACTCTCCAGGGCCTACCCGTTCCATATCAAAGTAGCCTTGACCTCCAAACTCAGCATCAAGGTCCACGTTCTCCTCCGGTGACACAACAGGTGCAGCAGGTATAACTTGAGGTGCTCCTGCCTGTTGTGGTGCCGGGTCCCGAAACTCATCCCCACGAGCAGGCACATACCCTGGGTTGATTAAGTACCCAAACAGTGGAGTATGGCGAGGACGGAGCTCAGGTTTGCTCCTCGCACTCGAAGATCTACATTGGGCGAAGATCCGTTTATTCACACTTTCAACGTATCTGATCGGACGGCGCTGAGGTAGCGTTGGAGCAACATGATTCAAGATCATTTGTAGGAATCTTGGATACATGATTAATCTCTCACGCGCCGTCGCCCTTCTCTGACGATCAATCTCATAGAAGACCATCTGACTAAAGCTGTATCGCTTGTTGTAAGTCAGAGCAGTCATCGCCGACAGCATGGTCGCGCCCATGCCATCGTGCCAGCTTTTCTCCCTGACATGCATACAATCATGACATGCATGAGAAAGCGCCACTGGTCAAGCAAAAACCCTTTCCTTCTCTTCGTATCCCCCAATGGACCAGAGTATCCCATCCTCAAAAACGCTCCATCACGGAAAGGAGCCACAAACTCTGTCGGGTCATCCCTTGTCTCATTTCCAAACCGTAAGCCGCCCGGATTTGTTCAGAAGAGAACTGAACAATCTGATTGTTGACTGTTGCGCGCATCACCGGGGGCTCGACTTTACAGTCATATTCCACGGTCTGCCAAAAATCCTCAATGTTGGGCAAGGATATCGGCAGTGTTGTAGTGATCGCGTGGAATATACGCGAGCGTAACAGAAACGTGATGATTTCGCGGAAATCGTCAACTCCGCTCGCCTCCGGGTCTAATGTTATATACATGTTGTGACCCGGGAAGAACTGTCTTTGGTTATCACCTCCGTCATCACCGCCTGCACCACCTGCTCCAGCTACAGCAGCCATATCTGCAACAAACAGGCTAAGTTATATAAACGTCAAAGCAAATCACAAGTTCGCCTGTTACCATGAGCGAAGTTGTGATCTATTCTGTATAGGCGAAGTTAAAGGTGGGGCGAAGTTGGGAAACAACTTCGCTTCAACTTGAACTTCGTCTGTTAACTGTTAAGTAAAAAGGTCCAGGCGAAGTTAATGAGAACTTCGCCTAACCACAACATCGCCTCATAAACTGTTTCAAAAACTATTATCAGGCGAAGTTACGGATAACTTCGCCTAAACTGTAACTTCGCCGAATATGAAACGGCGACAGTTAAGGCTGTTCAAACCGAATCGATTTGGACAATTTTGAAGATTTCGGCCAGTTAACACAAGATTTTGAGTCGATTTGGACGATTAATATGTTTACTATCACGTGAAAGTAAGTTTGAAAATCGGGTGTTAATGTTCGAAAGACGAGGTCGATAATCGAGTCGAAACGACCGATGATTAACCTCAAAAACAATGATTATATGAAACTATAAACCTTACAGACCTTTAATCGACAATGAAATCGAGAAAGAATGAACACAGATTGAATCGAACGATAATACGATAAGTTCGCCGGTTGATAGGAAAGAATAAGTTCGCTGAGGTTTTTGAAATAATGAACAGGTTTGACCTAAAAAACTTCTTTATATAGGATCACAGATGTACCGGCGAAGTTATGGATAACTTCGCCTATTGCAGGCGAAGTTATACACAACTTCGCTGATATTAAAATTTTTCAAAACAACCCCATACTTTGAATAATTTGCAATTAAGTTTTAAAACATCCTTTAAAGAGATAAATGATACGATCAAGACCAGGTAACCAGGTATAAAATCAAACAACTACAAAAGTAACGAAAATTTGAAAAATTAAAGTACACGGGATCAAATTTCAGTCTCGACAGGGACTACCATGTTTTAGAAAAGATCCGAACAGGAATCATACTTATTACATGACTGTCACACAGATCCGTGTTTAGCTGTATTATGACATAAAGAAACAGGTTGTAAGCAGGTAAATGACTTAGAATGGTTTTCATTGTTTCTGTGATACGGGTTAGGTTCAATTAAGCTCAAAACTTAAGTGTCCAACAACTCAGAGATTATGATGCCTCCTATCTATTCTCAAAGCGTATTTGGCTTTCCCCAAGTCACCCCGAGTTGACCTCGACCCGTAGTGTCTGATTAACTAGTAAGTACTCTTCGATCTCTAGTCTCTTCTTCCCATACTCTTTGTTGCATCTTGATTAACTAGTAAGTACTCTAGAATGTCTCAATAACTCACATTTTTTTTTTCAAACTTCAAAGTAGTAAACAACTGCAAGTCCCGAATCTGGATCACTGTAGTGTCTTGACACGCTATAATCACGGGAATCAGAACACTCACGGGCTCGTGTATGACTGGGTAATCGCTTTTCTGCCTATCATTCGGAAAGATATATATGAAGACATGCACAACTCTTAAGGAGTTTCCACGTAAAATCGAGTAGATTTAGTTAGTATCACTTCTACTTTTACGCACCATAAAAAGCTACCATGACATACAATGACTGTTCTAAAGTCTTTTAGGCCTAATAACTTCACTAGTTAAGAACACAGAATCAGTATATCTATCACTTTCCAAGGTTGGATCAATTTTCTGTTAAACATAGCAAAGGTACTTCTTACGAAGTAGTAGACTTGAAAAATAATTTCATCTCCCGGAAAGAAAAAAAAATTTTAACTTCAATCGCCCCGATCAAATTGAAGTTTTCAGGTAAACGGCTGTCCCGAAGATCCAATGGATCAGCTGGACCGACCACATACAAGTATGTGTCCTTCTAACTAAGTATGATCGACTAATTTTCAGCGAAAGAATGAAAACACATCATAAACCGCCCCGGTCACTTTCAGTCATCTGGTTAATGGTTATCCTCATATTCTACAAGTAGAAATGAGGACCAAACATATCCGAAGACATGTCCTTCAAACTGAGGCAACCGACATAATTCTAAGCGATAGTTACGTTTTTTTTTTTTTTTTTTTTTTTTTTAAACAAAAACATAAAGCATGGTTACTCGGGATTGATCATCCCATTCAGCTCAACAAGGTTTTGAAATCTAGTTTTGTCAAACGCTTTCGTAAACAAGTCAGCGAAATTATCTAGCGTATCAACCTTTTCGAGCTCAATCAGTTTCTTCTCAGCACAATCCCGTATAAAATGATGACGTATGTCAATGTGTTTAGTTTTACTGTGCTTAACGGGATTGTTAGTTACTGAGATAGCAGCAGTGTTATCAATGCAAATAGGAGTAAGAGTAAAATTCACACCATAATCGCGCAACTGTTGTTGAATCCAAAGAACCTGGGAGAAGCAGTTGGATGCTGCCATGTATTCTGCTTCACAGGTTGAAATTGCGACTGAGGTCTGCTTCTTGCATTGCCAGGACACTAGTCTGCCACCAAGAAACTGACATCCACCAGTTGTAGACTTCCGACTCTGATTGCACCCTCCATAATCAGAATCTGTGTAGGCGACCAAATCCAAGTCTCCTCCTCTTGTGTACCACAACCCCAGCTTAGGTTTGCCTTTGAGATACCTCAATATTCTCTTCGCACCCTTCAAGTGAGATTCCTTTGGGTTTGCCTGAAAGCGAGCAAAAAGACAAACAGCAAACATTATATCAGGCCTAGAAGCAGTTAAGTACATTAAAGAACCTATTATAGCCCGATATTGGGTTGGGTCCACGTCTGCATCGTTGTCTGACTCAGCACCCAATTTGTGGTTGACGCAGACTGAAGTATCGTATGGAGTGCTGTCCTCCATCTTGAAACGTTTGAGAACATCATGGACATACTTCGTCTGATGAATGAACATACCATCTTTCTTCTGATCAACCTGCAGTCCTAAAAAGAAAGTTAGTTCACCAATAGCACTCATTTCAAATCTCTTCTTCATGACGGCCTCAAACTCCTGACACATTGCGACCTTTGATGCAGCAAAGATAATGTCGTCCACGTAGACTTGCACCAGTAGAAAGTCGCTCCCTTTTCTCTTGAAGAACAATGTGCTATCAATCTTCAACAAAGTTCACTTTCTCTAAAGTCATCTTTCCATTCGTCACAGTCCCAATTCCTGTGATCCTTCCACCGCTCTCTCCAGCGAAACTCACTCTTCCTCCTTGAACAGGTTTCCATTCGTGTAACAAATTCTTGTTACCCCGTCATGTGCCGGGAACAGCCGCTATCCACAACCCATAGATTGTTTGCAGCCCTGTTCAACTGTTCCTGCACGATTAAAGCAAAGGGTTAAAATCTGGGGACCCAAGACCTCTTGGTCTTGGGTCGATACATCCCGTACCTTGGCTGTCCAAAGTTAGCATCAGAATAATTTCTGTAAGTCCTGAGCGGATACCTTCTTGGAGATTGACTATGAGGCCATCCAAACCGTCGTGAATTAAATGAATTATTACTTATGGTTTGGTTGTTAACAGTGAAAAACTGAGATCTATTTCTTTGAAAACCTGAATTAGACAAATTTCTGAATTTTGATGGGTTTTCATTTTTTCCATTATATTGATTACTGTTTCTTTTCACAGATTTTGAAGGCCTCACACCTCTGAATTTCTGCTTCAGAGGGCAATCAGCAATTAGGTATCCTAATTGATTACATCTGAAACAACTCCTGTGTTCAACTTTCTTTTCCATAGTTGTTTTAGATGTTGAGGCTGTATTACTGCCCGTTTGTCTCACATAAGGTGGGACATACGGGTTTAGTGGAGATTTCTTTTTAGTTGTTTTATGTTTCTCCTCACTTTTTGGTAACACTGCCTCTTGTTTTGTCTCACTCGACTCGGAAGACTTGTCCGAGTTAGATGAGACAGGACTAGGCACAAAAATTTTCACACTCGAAACAGGCTTACTTGTTTCGCCTTTACTAACTTCTGGTTCTTTAATAGTAACCTTAACCGGAACTGTCTGACCAAAATCAACATCGACAGATTTCTGATTACTAGGATCATAAGTGTAATTATGATTGTAAGGTGGTGGAACTTCATGATAACCAATTCCTCCCCTTTTAACTGGGGAACCTTGATCACTAACGAGGTGATCAAGTATAGCGGAGGAATTTCTAAATTTTTCAAGTTTCCTGTTCAGTTCCACCACTTTCACCTGGTGATCAGCTATCTGTTTATCCCTTTCAGCTATTAGTTTGGTTTTCTCTTCTAAGACTTCATAGCTAAGATCAATAACTTGTATTTTTTCAGCTAAATTTGCTTTCAGACTTCTAATATCTTTTTCACTAGCTTTTATTTTTACTTTATAACTGTTTTCTCTAGCTTTAGTGAAATGATGATCTTCTTTTAACGTTTTAAATTCAGCATCCAAACTAACAAACTGATCAGTTATAGCTTTCAGTTGTTTTTCACATTTAGTACAATGAATTTTGGTACTTACCTCGGAGAGCTGGTCTTTCACATCTGCCATGTTAGCTTCATTTTGAGCTTCTGCCACGTAAGCTTCATTTTCGCCAGTCACTTTCTCACTATCTGCAGTCTCGATGTTTGCCAAATTGGCCTGTTCGAACACTTCTTCAGCATGCAGATTCCAGTTGTACTCTCCATTTTGTCTGGATATCATGGCCCTATTATCATTGACACCCCCACTCTGTTGTGTAGACCTGTTTTGGCTGCGCTCTACACGTTTATTTGTGCACTCCTTTACAAAATGGCCATTCTGTTGGCAGTTGTAACACCTAACCTTCGACTTGTCAAACCCTGGTCTCTCACCAACAAACTTCCTACCAGTCTTCTTCATAAACCGCTTAACCCTTCTCACAATCATCACCATCTGCCACTGCAGATCCATCTCTTCCAGATCATCAGCATCGATCTGATCATAATCTTTATCCAAAGTTGTTGGATCAACAATTTTACCCTTGATGTAATTTTCATACGAAGCAATGAAAGATGCGTAGAGAGCAAACTGCTGTTCAGCAGATTTAACACTCATGGGCATCTTCGAGTAGTTGTTGTTTGAAACACCTGGGGAAAAACTACTCTTGGTTGCTTGAGGGCTAGAAGCATTAGATCCACCAGCTACAAAGCACACATCACCATTCATGTTGAGAGATACATGACCGTCATGTGTTGAGTTAGCGCCCGACTCTCCCTTTGAGTAGTAAGCAGACAAATCAGACTTCGAACTTGAACTTGAGTTGACCTTTGCACCATACATTCCTGGATCTTGAACCTGATCAGTAGATGTCTCTTTTCGAACCATGTTTAGTTCAAAAGTTCGTAGCTTGTTTACTGCCGTTTCCAAATCATAGTCGGCAAAGTCTTTGTCTTCTCTCATCAACACGGTGTACATCTCCCATTTTGGTGGGAGAGCATCAAGAAGCTTTTCAACAATCTCATCTTCTTTGTAAGTAATAGAATAATTGCTGAGTTCTGTCATCAGATGATAATATCTAGTGATGATATCATCAAGTGATTCATTCTTCAGATACTTGAAGACCGAGAACTGGGTTTTAAGTAGTTTAATCTTTGAAGCACGGATTCCCACATTACCCTCAAAACGGTTTTCAAGCGCTTCCCAAAGCTCTCTGGCAGTTTTGTACTTTCTGAAGGTGTGCAGAATCTCTTGTAGAAGAGCCATTGTAATTGCTGCATGAGCTTTGTTTCGGCCTCATACATTTTCTTCTCTTCTTCTTCCATCTTGCTGTATTTCTTAATCTGATCACGACCCTCATATTCAGCAGTTGGTGGAATGTAGCCATCTTGTATACACACCCACATTTTAGCATCTTGGTACTTGACATATTGTTCAAACCGATCCTTCCATGCCACGAAGTCGGTTCCTTTCAGCATCTTTGGGGCCTTAGTAGCTGAACCCGCTTCCACTTCCATCTTCACCAGTTCCGTAATGTTTATTGAAGTCATCTTTTACAAAACACAAAGAAACCCGAAAAATAAAAATTTTCTTCTTAACAGTACTGTAGGCGAAGTTGTGGATAACTTCGCTTAAGTCTGAACTTCGCTGATTCTGAACTTTGCTCACTTTCTTAAATTCGCCTGATTTGGCGAAGTTGTGAATAACTTCGCTTGAGGTAAGCGAACTTGTGAGGTAGGCGAAGTTGTGGGTAACTTCGCTTAAGATAAGCGAACTTGAGAAGGTAGGCGAAGTTGTGGATAACTTCGCTTAACCTTATATCTTCGCTGAAACCCTACTAACAGTGACGGCAACTTCGCCTGATGAACACGATGGTTTTTGCAGGTTTGATTTCTGGATTTTTTTTAGGTTTGTGACGGTGTAAAGGGTTGTTTATGATTGCAGGAGGTGAGTAGGACACAAAAACACAGTAAACTCGTCCCGCGAATAGTCCTACGGAACGATTTCTACACCCGCGTGATAATCCCGAACCACAATCACGAGCAAAAAGCTCTGATACCAATTGTAGGTTCCCAGCCGGATCTACACGAGATATCGCGTTCTACGTAGGTGCGGAATCCCTACGTAAGACGTTACGAGCATAGAAGACGATACGATTAAACACGTTACAATAAACACAAACACGTTATATTGCAACCGTAAACACGTGATACAAAGATCACCAAATACAGACTCTCTCTAACTCGTTCTCTGAATAATGAACTGAATTCGTTGGAATAATCAATAATCCGTAACCTAAACAGCTTATATAGACACGACAACTTCGCCTGGCATGTTCAGGCGAAGTTGTCCCTAACTTCGCTTGTCTAACAAGTTCGCCCATATCAGCGAACTTGTTAGCAACTTCGCTTACATACAAAACATAAATCTAACTAACACGATTACAGACACTTGACACTGAACTACTGACATCTTGCACCAACAGCCAACTAGGCTGGTGTGATGATTTGTTATCAAACAGCAACAAAATAATATAACCAGTTGGACCTGTTCATCCCCAATTTTTAAAACAAAACCCTAAAACATTCAATTGATTAAACTGTGAATTGTTTGATGAATTAAACTTAGGGTTAAGGTAAAACAGATTATGACGATTATGTTGCATGCTTAAAATACCATATATGGTTGCGAATTGATGATAAACGAGGGACGAGAAGCTCGCGGCCCATCTTGATCTTGTTTGTCGAGTGCACCGTGTTATTATTCAATTAAACATAGGGTTAGGTTCGCGACGGCTATACGATGCTGAGGATGATTTTAATTGCAATATCATGTTTGTTAACGTGTATATTGATTGTCACCCGATGTCGGCCAAACAATTAATAATTAAGGATGTGTTTTGATTGAATTAACAAAATTAAAAACGTCAGTGCGCCGAGTAAGGAATGAAGATCACATATTGATTCAATTACCAAGTAAAATCCGTGAATTAAGGAGCACGAAATTAAAACAGGTCTACGGATTGCAAGTTCGGGTTCAACTAAACGGGTTTGGGTGGAGGGTAAGTATTATAATATAATTATATTTCAGTTTTGCAAATAGCTCGCTATTGTTTGAAAGTGGAAACACATTTGGGTAATACTTTAAGTTTGGGCTATAATTGTCATATATTGAAAAGTTTAAATATATATAATATACAAATAATTAAGATCAATATTATAACCATAAATTAACTCGAAAAGCGCGATAAAATTTTCCGAACATCAAAATGGGTCAGGTTACGGATAAAAGCTTAATTGGGAAGTCCGAGTTGTTACAGATTCCAAGGTTGCCTATTCAACTCCGGCACTTCTTTCGGACTTGTCCACCAACAGGAGCTTTCTTCAAACCATTCATCTACCATGTTCGGTTTGAATTCGGTGACAGCTGCATAATTTTTCTAAACCTCGGCCATATTAGCCTCCAAGTCCCACGGTCCATCTTCTTTAACAACAGCTGCATTGCCCGTTTTCAGATGGGAAACAACTTTTGCTTTCTCAACTCCATGACCAACTATCATGGTACTCAAAGAATTTCTTCCATCCCCATTCAATGCATGCTCCCTCTAGAACTTAACTCTTTCATTCATTCGTTCATTCGGATCACCCAAACTTTGCATGAACCTCATGCAAACTTCAACATCAACTTTGTTGGTTTGTTGATCTTCAACCTTTCTGTTACATCATGACAACTCCTAACATGAGACGGAACTACCTCCTTGTGCACTTCTTCCAATACGATTTCTCTCTCATCTTGTTCGGTTACTGTCATGGTTATGTTTTGATCAACCGTACTTTCTTTTTCAACCACAATTTCTTCATCATCTAGATTCAAAATAGCAATAGATGATTCCAAGGTTGTCTTCAACTGATTCAACTATGGCACTTCTTTCGAACTTGTCCACCAACAGAAGTCTTCTTTAAACCATTCATCTACGATGTTCCGTTTGAATTCGGTGACTACATAATTTTTCTGAACCTCGACCATATTAGCCTCCACATCCCACGGTCCATCTTCTTTAACAACAGCTGCATTACCGTCCTCCTTAGCTGGTTCTCGAAAGTACTTTGCCATATGCCCTTTTTGTCCGCAGTTATGGCACCTAAAAGGAAACTGCTTTGGTTGGTACCTTGATTCCTTGTCTCGGTTCTCTTCGTCCGATGAATCTTTTTCAGAGTTATTGTCTCGACCCTTTTGGTCCCCTTTTTTCTTCCTCGATCGTTCACGTTACTCGTTCTCCCAGTACTTACTCTTGACTTTCTCGCCATAACGGTTTTTATTTTTTTTGAACCGGTGTTTCTCTTTCCTTCCGACATACAAGGCTTCACTCTCGGTTTTAATCGACACCTCGACTAACTGTTTTGCTAAGGCTTCTTGTCCTGCAAGAATATTCTCGAACTCGGTTATACTCGGTTGGGTCGCCCACCCTTGAATAGCGGTAACGAAGCTACGATACTCTGGCCTTAAACCGTGGATGAGTATCAGTTTCATACGAGCATCGCTAACCCGAGACTGTGGATCAAGTTCTCCCATATCGCAACACAAATTCTTGACCTTGCGAAAATATTGTACGATCGGAAAATCACCTTGGGAAACCGTCATCAACTCAATTTCGACTAGTTGCAACCCGATCATCGTTCTTATTCGTGAATAAGGTCTCCAACGTATCCCACGCTTGCTTTGGTTATTCAAGATCTGGAATGTGATCAAGAATATCATCATCAACCATTGTCTAGATGATAAACATCGCCCGGCCCGCTTTCACCTGCCACTTCCCGATACTACCGTTAATATCGTTTGCAGGTTGTTTCGTCTCGGTACCGTTCGTTACCTGCCAAAGATCTTGACCTTGAGGATACGACTTGATGCACGTCGACCATTGTTTATAGTTACTCTGGTTCAACTTCTTGATTCCTCCTACGACCTAGAATTCTGCCATCGTTTCGGTTACGTGATTTCATGATAACTTCTGCGTTGCAATCCGGTTTCCCCCTTTCTTCGATCAAAACCTGAACACCTTCGATCGGTTTCTATACTGCGATCGAAACTACAAAACAAGACACGCTAGCAAATTGCTTCGTTTGTTTTCTTTTATAGTGACACCAACAAAACCCAATATTAAAATGTTGCTAATATCGATTTCTTTGTTGCGACTGCAATCGGTTTCTTTAAATCAAATAGGTTTCGGCTTCTCCTCCAAATCGGTGAGGGTTTAACTTTTTGACCTCTTGATAATTTTAAACAATATTATATACTATAATATATATGTATTGCAATGTGACGTTGTATGGTTTATCACCAACAATTGCAATATTTACTCTTCATATAAGACAAAACAGAAAACACAAGCTTTCCTTTTCTTTGATTGATCGAGCGATCAAACAACTCACGAGACCACTGGTGGATCTAGAACAAAATTTTAGGGGTAATGTTAAAAGTAAAAAATTTAACCTTATTTCATACAATGTAAACTAAACAAAAATATAAACACGATGATAAATAAATTTAAACAAATGGGCTGCATATTCTCCATTTGGTTTTTAAAAGTTTGAAATCGAGCCATTACATCATCTTCTTTTACTTTATCAAGAGTTTCTCTTTCAACCAAACAAATTAAAGCATTGTTCAAATACTCATCACCCATTCGATTGCGCAAATCCGTCTTGATAAGCTTAATTTTAGAAAAACATCTTTCAACAGTTGCGGTTGCAATTGGTAAAACCAACGCTAGCTTTAATATACAATAAACCAAAAGAAAGTGGCGTGTTATCCGGTTTCCAGCATTACACGAGCAAGGTCACACATTCCACCCAATTTCGCAAATTTATCATCTTCATTTAAAGTGTGATAAAATGTCGTAAGATAACCCGAAATACACCATCTTTCTTCATTACTAAAGTCATTCGGATACATATTAGAAAATGTCACTATCTTCGATATGTCAAACTTAGAAAATGAACCACAAGGATTTAAACCAGACATATTTTCTATCAAACTAGGTGAGACCTCACTAAATCTAATTCCATCTTCTTGAATTTGTATATCCAAAACGGTATTAAAAACTTCAACCTCAAAATGATGTTGATTAGTAATAATATTTTTTCGGTTTCGTTGATTACCATAACTTTCCGTCATATCTAGCACTTTAATCTTGATTTTTTTTCATAAAAAGATGTCACGCTAGCCAAGATCTTGTTAAACCCATTTTGTCTTATTCAATGCTCAGTTTGTCCCGCTTACCATCTTAGACGCTTCTAAAAAGTATTATTTAAAAAAAAACTTATCTTGATACAGCATTTGTGAGGCCTAAAATATTGTCCAACAAGTGTATATATATTATTTTAAGTGTAACATATATTATTTTAAGGGTTAATGAGTTTTATTAGTTTCGGCTTTACACCTTTGTTTGGGAGTTAGTTGGGTTGAATTTTTGAATTGGTTGGGCTTAAAACTCATACGGGTAACGTTATTTATTTTTCAGGGGTAACGAAAACAAAAACCGACCTAAAATATTTTTTTACACTACCGGCGAGAAATTGAGGGGTAGCCTCCATTAAGGCACATCCGCCCCTACACGGGACCTTTCGAAAATAATCTTTCGGCAATCGAATCTTGAGCACCTGCAAATGGATTCTTCTAACACTGGTAGTTGGATTCTTTACTACAACCGGAAACTTTAACACCTTTAACCGGAACCTGAACTGCGAACGCTTTCTTGGCCTTTATGCCTTTGATTGAAAACTACTACTGCAATCAAGACTTGCCAGGGATCGGAAACACGAGCATGGATCGTTAGGCTCTGATACCACTTGTTAAACCTTAGACAAGTGAATCAAGAACACCAAAGACGATTTTGCATAAAACGATTATGCGTTTCTTTTCTATTAATAAGAAACAAGAACAAAATACTTTCTTACTCACTTAAAAATAAAAACTATTGATGGGTTTATATAACACCCACAATTCTAATTCTACTCAAACTAGGAAACACAATCAAACTAAACTTCGAATTTATTAAATAAAAATATAACTATGACACCAAGTCATTCAACTTGGTCCCTGAAATTTGGATCTCCACCAAAACGCCCCTTGAGATTCTCCATACCACCCTTACACTTTTCGTATTAGTCATTCGGGTCCTTCAAGTTAGTATTACACCAAATTTTACAGAGTGAATCTTCATTTTATATAATTCTATGTTGAACATGCCTCATTTTCCTTAACAATTCAAATTTAATCACAATCTTTGTCTTAATTACTTTATTCATGTGTTTTCTTTGTATTTTCTAATTTACATTTACAGAATCATGATTTTTTTTGCTTATTGGCTTATTGGTGTTTACAAGAAGCCAATAAGTTAAAACGTCTTTGAAAATCACAAAAATCTTTTTAATTGTAGCTTTATGAGAAGTTTAAAAAACAGTTTTTCAAAAGCATCAAATCCTGGCTTTTCAAAATGGCTTTTTGACAAAACCAATAAACCAATAAATATTTTTCAAACTCAATCCCAAACATGCTCTTAGTTTTAAATGAGAAGCTTCTCTCAATACTACAATCACATGTTAAAAGTTGATGTTGAAGTTCCTTTGTATGGTGCATCTAGAGGACTCGAGCTCTGCCTAGAGTTCTTTTTCACATTGTGTACACATTTTTGACATCTTTGGGTGCAATTGCCCTATTGATAGAGTTGGTGACATGGATGGGATTATATATTTATAAGGAAACGGAGATGGGAAATTTCCGATGGAGTGGACCCCACCGAAATATGGGCCAAAGTTAGAGATGGCCCTATTGCCTTACATGAAAAGGAGCATGAATTTTGGCGGGTCGTTTGTCACATCTCTAGCCACATTTGTAACATTTTATGACAACATGATGCTTGCATATTGCAATGGCAGGTATTGTCTCGTATATCAGTCTAACGGTTTCAAACAATTAATCGGTTCAAACTTACAACTAATATATCTTATAATTTTTAGATTAAATCACTTATTAATGTATACGGTTTTATATGGGTAAATGTTGGATATGTTATGTTTTAAGTCTACACTCTACAATAGTCGGCTAGCTCGTTAACGTTGTTAATAGTCAGTCGGCTAGCTCGTTAACGTTGTTAATAGTCAGTTTACAGGTTTGGGGCCTCGGGGGTATAATAGTCAGTTTACAAGTTTGGTTTAAGATGTCGCATCTTATTTGATGAAAATAAAATTAAAAACAAAAACATGTGATACAAATAATGAGTATAATTACTCATGTTTAACATGTCAAAAAAGTAGAAGGGCTCTTTTGAAATAATCATTTACTTAAATGATGGGAAGAACGGAGTGTACTTTTAATGATTTGAGTAAAATGTCTTCTTTGTGTTCTCTAAAATCGATAATTCTACTTTGAACCATAACAACGTTCGTACCTTGCATTTTGAAAATCAACAAACATCCGAGTATCAAGCGATTGAATAAAAGATATATTAGTCAGTCGATTTACAATCCGGCCGTGGATGATTGTGCAAGGTTTCGGGTAATCGAGTGAATTGAAGTCCAGTATCGTTCACTCCAAATACGTTAAATACAAAAAGTACAAGAAGCACAAGGCCAATACCCTAAATCAATTTAGATAGTGTAGTTGTAGCTTTGACATTAAAAAAGTCAATAGTTCCTACAAGTTTCATGAGTTATGTTAGTTAATTTAATTAAAAGCATATTAAATTAAGTAACTAAAATGATTGGGAAGACACAAGGTGCTTTATTTCCAGCATTAAAATATCAACAAAATGCATGAAAACAGTATATCTCATGTACAATGCTTATCAAACATTAATTGATTAATTAATATAAGGCTCAATAACTACAACTTCAGTGGAAAAGAATGCTCAGGACTTGTCTTCTTTTACTGTAATCCTGTTTATAAGTTGGGTATTTCATGAATGACGTGGAAATTAAAACCGAGCCGAACAAAGATCCACGCATGTTTCTAGAACAACTGGAAGAACAGGCTTGTGGATCCATCACCATAAGACTTTAACTCTGCTGGTTTCACCACCGATCTGCATAACGGACACGTTCTTTCTCTTTCAAACCTGAAAAATAATTATTGTTATAATAAACATGCAATAAACTATTAACATCAAATTAAAATAATTAAAGAGAATTTATACCACTCTGAAACACAATCTTCACAGAAAATGTGTTTACACCGCAACAAAACCGGAGCTTGCATCTTTTCTTGGCAAATAGCACACAAGTCTCCTGTTTCAAATACCTGCAAAAAGAACAATATTGTGAAATATTATATTGAGACGGGGCCCACGATACGAAAACT